>NC_142948.1:16418793-16506293 GCF_046866305.1 Octopus bimaculoides | reverse complement strand
GTTGAGCGAGAGACCAACAAAATTCCTTGTAACACCAAAGATGTACTGAACGCAAGGATTATGGAAGCATTAACCAACTTAAACAAGGAGACTGTCCAGAAGAGTTGCAGGAGATTCTGAAGTCGTCTAGTGTCCATGGTTGAAGCCAATGGCAAATTTATTGAACAAATTTGCTCTTTAGTATTTCAAGATATTTTTGTAATTTTGGTAAATATATCTGTTAACATGAGATGTCAGTGTTGTTTTCATTTTTGATAATTTAGATGACAGTTTATTCACCACACCCTGTATATATGTGTGTGTGTGTGTGTGTGTTCATCCTCCACCACCACTTGAGAACTGGTGTTGGTGTGTCCACATCCCGTAACTTAGCAGTTCAGCAAAACAGACCAATGGAATAGGTATTTGGCTTAAAACAAAAAAGTCCTTGAGTCAATTTATTTGACTAAAACCCTTCAAGGCAGTGCCCCAGCATGACCACAGTCAAATGGCTGAAACAAGTAAAAAGATAAAAGATATAGTTTATTAGTTATAGGTGCAATTAAAAACATGAAAACCAGGAAAGCCCCTGGTCCCTCTGGAATCACAGCTGAGAAGCTCAAAATATCCCATAAATTAGGACATGGGTGAGTCACCTGCTTAGTTAATCAGTGCTACAAGGGTAAGGCTGATGTGTTAGATAGAAGCAATTATAGAAATATCAAACTCCTGGACCAGGTGATGAAAATTATGGAGAGAATTATAGCCCAATTAATTAGGAGCAGAATTAGGCAAAACAAAATAGTCCAATTTTGTCTGAGGAAAGAAGCACTCCTGATGCTGTTTTTATAGTCAAGCAACTACAAGAGAAGTACTTAGCTAAGAATAAACCCTAGAGTGCCCTGCTGTGTGATATAGTGGGTTTCTGAGGAAGCTAGGGATAGAAGAGTGGCTGGTGAAAGCTGTACAGGCCATGTACAGAGATGCTATCAGTAAGGTGAGAGTTAACCATGAGTACAGCAAAGAATTTGGTGTACAGGTAGGGGTTCATCAAAGCTCTGTCCTTAGTCTACTCTCTTTTATCATTGTCCTCCAGGCCATAACAAAGGAATTCAAGACCAGCAGACCCTGGGAACTGTTATATGCTGATGATCTTGCCTTCATAGCAGATTCCATATCAAAGATAGACGAAAAATTCCAGGTATGGAAGCAAAACCTGGAATCTAAAGGCCTTATCAAAGACTAAAGTCATAGTAAGCAAAAAAACTGACAAGACCCTACCCACCTCAGGTAGGTGGCCCTGTTTGATTTGTAGGAAAGGTGTAGGCAGGAACTCCATATGGTGTACCCAGTGTAAGCTATGGACACAGAAGAGATGCAATAGAGAAGATAGTTTTCATATGTGGAAGATACACAGGATCCATAAAACTTCAGAGACTCAGGAAATTGATTCTTTCAAATATCCTAGTGGCTCATTAGAGGTAGTAGATAGTTTCTGCTACCTGGAGGACCGATTTAGTAGTGGGGGTGGATGCACGGAGACTGTAATAGCTAGAATAAGAATGGGATGGAGGAAATTCAGTGAGCTGTTACCTCTGTTAGCCAGGAAAGTTTTCCCTCCCTGAGTGAAAGTAAGATTGTATGATGCATGCATACAGATAGCAATTCTACATGGTAGTGAGGTGTGGGCCCTGAATGCTGAGAACATAGAAAGGTTAGAAAGGAGTGAGGCCGGTATGCTCTGCTGGATATGTAAGGTGAATGTACATATTCAACAGAATGCTAGTGCTTTGAGAGAGAAGTAAAGAATAAGAGGAATTGGTTGTGATGTGGAAGAGAGAAGACTGTGCTGGTTTGGTCATGTAATGCAGATGGATGTCAACAGATCTATAAAGAATTGCTGATGTCTCAAAGTAAATGGAAGACGTGGAAGCAGGAGACCCAGGAAGACATGGGATGAAGTACTGAAGAACGACCTCAGGACACTGAACATTTCAGGTGAGATGACAAAGGACCAAGATGCCTGGATTCTTGCCATACTCAAGAAGGCCTGCCTCCAATGTAAAAGTGTTAAGACAGATCCTTTGGGTAGGGTAAAACACTTGTGACGGTGCCATGTAAAAGTGCCAATATGGTTCCACGTAAAACTACCTGTGCTACAACATCTAAAATTGTTCATGTGGCATCATGTAAAGGTGCCCATGGAGTGCTACATAATAGCACCCAACACACTCTGTAAAGGGCTTGGGGAAGGAAGGTCATCCAGCCACTATGCCAAATCAGACTGGAGCCTGGTGCAGGCCCTAGCTTGCCAGCTCTGATCAAACCATCCAACCCATGCCAGCATGGACAACAAATGTTAAATGATGATGATGATGTGCAGTCGTAGTTGTGTGGTTAAGAAGATTGCTTAGCAGCCATATGGTTTCAGGTTCAGTCTCACTGCTTGACATGTTGGGCAAGTGATTTCTCCTATATCCTTGGAGTGACTAATGTTTTGTTAATGAATTTGTTAAAAGGAAGCTTGTCGCATATCTATCTATCTATCTGTCTATCCATCTATCTATCTATCTGTCTATCTATCTATCTATCTAGCTATCTATCCATCTATCTATCTGTGTATGTATCTATATCTTTTATCTTTTACTTGTTTCATTCATTAGACTGTGGCCATGTTGTGGTACCTCCATGAAGAAGTTTTAGGTGAAGGAATTGACCCCACAACTTGAAGTCTGATTCTTATTCTATTGGTCCTTTTTGCATGTACGACACAGTGTAAGTGTCTTGAGAGAAAAGTTAGGCATAAGAGGTATCAGATGTGGTGTGCAAGAGAGATGACTGAACTGGTTTGGTAATGTGATGCATATGGATGAGGACAGCTGTGTAAAGAAGTACTGATCTCTAACTGTGGAAGGCACCTGTGATAGAGGTAGAACAAGGAAGACATGAGGTGAGGTGGTGGAATATGATCTCGGTTACTAATCATTGCCTCCGTGAGGCAATGATTAGTGACTGAGATCTTTGGCAATATGCTATGCATGAGATGACCCATCAAGTCAAGCAAAATCACAGTTGTAGCAGATACTGGTGTCCCACAAATGGTACCCATGCCAGTGGCATGCAAAAGCACCCATTACACTCTTGGAGTGGTTGGCGTTAGGAAGGGCTTCCAAGCATAGAAAACCATGCGAAATCAGACAGGAGTCTGGCGCAGCCTTCCAGCTTACCAGCCCTGATCAAACCGTCCAGTCTATGCCAGCATAGACAATGGACATTAAATGATGAAGGTGATATATACACACACACACACACACATATATATATATATATATATACATATACATGTATACACACACACATACATATATATATATTCTAGAAATAAAAAGGCAAATGCTCTGAAATATTTATGAAGTAGAATATTTACGAAGTCGACTGGTTTTTGCCTGTTTGGCTGATCATGACTGAACATTTATTGATGATGTAATAATTCCACCAACTTTATAAATATTTTCAAAAAATTGTTCTTTTATGGAAACTGTATAGGGATGAGAAATTGAAAGTCTCTGTTGGTAGTTTATTGCAACCTGTAGAACAAATTCTTTCGAGTGGAAGGAAAGCTTGATCAGATTGATCCAGAAGGTTCTGTGTGTGTGTGTGTGTAAGTTATTACAAAGGCTTCTAACAACTGCTGATTAAAAATAAATTTCCAGGGGGGGGGGGGCAGTCGGTTAGATTGACCCTAGTATGCAACTGGTACTTAATTTACCAACCCTGAAAGGATGAAAGCAAAGTTGACCTTGGCGGAAATTGAACCCAAAATTTAAAGACAGACGAAATTCCACTAAGCAGGAGTGGCTGTGTAGTAAGTAGCTTGCTTACCAACCACATGGTTTGGGGTTCCGTCCCACTGCGTGGCACCTTGGGCAAGTGCCTTCTACTATAACCTCGGGCCGATCAAAGCCTTGTGAGTGGATTTAGTAGACGGAAACTGAGAGAAGCCTGTCGTATATATATATATATATATATATATATATATATATATGTGTGTGTGTGTGTGTGTGTATGTATGTATGTATGTATGTGTATATGTTTTTGTGTCTGTGTTTGTCTCCCTACCATCACTTGACAATCGATGCTAGTGTGTTTACGTCCCTGTAACTTACCGGTTCAGCAAAAGATACCAATAGAATAAGTACTAGGCTTACAAAGAATAAGTCCTAGAGTCGATTTGGTTGACTAAAAGGCGGTGCTCCAGCATGGCCGCAGTCAAATGACTGAAACAAGTAAAAGAGTAATAGTGTAAAAACCATTTCACTCAGCGTGCTAATGTTTATGCCAGCTCGTCACCTTAAAAATGAATATATCAATGCAGGTGTGGTTCTGTGGTAAGAACTTTGCTTTTCAATCACATGGTTCCCTGTTCAGTCTCACTACATTGCACCTTGAGCAAGTGTCTTCCATGGTCAGACATGTTCTCCATAGAAGACTGAAAATGAACAGCCTTGCTTATTTGACGACAATGATGCATGTGTATATGTGTGTATTTAGATCATTTTTTTATCTTTTTACTTGGATCAGTCATTAGACCGTGGCCATGCTGGGGCACTGCCTTGGAGAGTTTGTAGTCGAAAGAATCAACCCCAGTACTTTTTTTAAAAGCCTGGCACTGATTCAATCAATGTATTTTGCTGAACTGCTAAGTTACAGGGACGTAAATACACCACCACTGATCATCAAGCAGTGGTTGGTGGACAGACAGACAGACACACACACACACACACACACACACATGACAGTCTTCATTTAGTTTCCATCTACCATATCCATTCACAAGGTTTTTGTTAGCTCAAAACTATAGTAGAAGACACTTGCCCAAGAGGCCATGCAGTGGGACTGAACTCAGAACTATTATGGTTGGGAAGCAAGCTTCTTATTCTTACACACACATATATATATACATATATACGACGGGCTTCTTTCAGTTTCTTTGGTCGGCCCGAGGCTATAGTAGAAGACATTTGCCCAAGGTGCCAGGCTGTGGGACTGAACCCTGAACCATGTGATTGGTAAGCAAGCTACTTTCCACACAGCCACTCCTGCACCTATACACACACACACACACACTCACAGACACAAAGGTGCACTAACACATATTTATCAGTCTACATTTTTATATGTTTTTGCTGCTATATTTTTAGAAAATATAATTCCGTGCCAATTTGGTTTTTTTATGACTGTCTGTCAGTGTCTTTGTCTATATTTTATTATTTGGATATATGAAATGTAGCTTTAAATGTTCTCCTGAGCTCCTGACCTATGAATTTAAACTCTGTATATCATAACTGAATATGAAGTGTGCTGTAATTGCCTTTGCTTTGCAACTTCTTAATCTTTGTCTTTTTCTAGATGTCATTATGTCATTTTTGTTTCTTCAATTTCAATCCTTATCAAAATAATGGTTATTCATAGATCTCTTTCCCTAATTATGTCCTTTTCTATCTGTATTCTTAACATTCTTTCGTCTTCACTTTTCTCATTTTGCCCTCATATACATACATACATACATACACACACACATACACACATACATACATACATACATACATATATATAATGTTAGTGAAATATTTCCTTCTCTGGACTTTTCTGATTTAATTTCTGATGAAGAGCTATGCTTGAAGGGTTAAAGACCCACTCTTTTTTCCACTTACATTCCTTGTGTACACCCTCATGTTGGTTTGTTATTGTTATTTATAATGTTCAATTGTTCAACTTTTAATATTAAATTTGACAACATATATATATATATATATATATATATATATATATCTTATATATAAAGGGCATTAACTATTGTAGTAATGCCTCACGCTTCGAGGGACTAAATAAGTCAAAAACTACCAAAAATAAGCAACATATTTACTGAAAGCAAGGGAATGCAGCTTTCAAAATTTATCTCTTAAAAACATTTAACTCAACGGTAGACCACTGGTTTCTCAATCAAATACAGAAAAAACTGTGAAGTAACCTGTATTCTTTTGTTCATCAGTACACGTATGGTCAAGATACATAAAAAATAAACAAGAATCAACCTACCACGATGTAGCCATCACAGTACGACGACTTTCGTTCATAATTATATATCCATGAAAGAGATTTGAATTTATCCGGTTGCATCTCAGTACCATGTGCTTATACAGAATATTATTCAGCACTGAATATATTCTAATTATTTATAATATAATATAGGATAAATTCTTTATAAGAATTTATCAAGTAGTCAGCGTGAAAAAACCTCAAAAGGAAAAAATAACGAAAAATTTCGTAATGAAAAAATTCATCATTTCTTCATAAATATAAATACTTATATATAAACCAGTGGTCTACCGTTGAGTTAAATGTTTTTAAGAGATAAATTTTGAAAGCTGCATTCCCTCGCTTTCAGTAAATATGTTGTTTATTTTTGGTAGTTTTTTTTACTTATTTAGTCCCTCGAAGCGTGAGGCATTACTACAATAGTTAATGCCCTTTATATATAAGTATTTATATTTATGAAGAAATGATGAATTTTTTCATTACAAAATTTTTCGTTATTTTTTCATTTTGAGGTTTTTTCACGCTGACTACTTGATAAATTCTTATAAAGAATTTATCCTATATTATATATATATATATATATATATATATATATATATATATATATATATAGCAATAAGAAAATGGAGGGGAATATGAGGTACCCATCAACTTGCAGACACTGTATTCCGTTGATTAATCTGTTTATTTTATAACCAAAATGACAAAAAAGACAATATACAGACACTTATGACATACCATGTCATGTATATTGTCTTTTTTGTCATTTTGGTTATAAAATAAACGGATTAATCAACGGAATACAGTGTCTGCAAGTTGATAGGTACCTCATATTTCCCTCCACTTTCTTATTGCTATATAAATTTAGGGTAAAGAAACTCCTTTTATCCGCACCCACTTATTGGACTTGGTATAACACTAGTAACAATAATTGAGTACCTTCCCAGCAGTATATTGGATATATATTATCCCTTAGTGAGTTGGATCCTCAACCCTTAACTCTCTTGGATTATATATATATATATATATATATATATATATATATATATATATATATATATATATATATAAGTCAGTAAATAGTGGGGTTGTGTTAACCGCACGTGGAGAAATAATAGGAAAATGAAAAAAAGCCAGAATGCTGAACTGGAAGCATAATTTAATAAAGATTTTTTCTAACCGGTTTTCATTGCGAGGAAGCAAATTATCAAGAAGAAGGAGAATGAAAAAACAAAAGCAACTTCATACCTTCCAAAGGAAGGAATAAAGCACTGGATGATTTTTGCAACCACATCCAGAGTTTCACTTTTACCCCACCTAAAACCAAGGTCAAATCAAACTTTAATAGCATAGAATGGAAAAACTAAGAGACTTACAACAGGACAAAAGCCTTACTATCAAAGAAGCTGACAAAGGTAGTACTGTAGTCCTAATGAACACAGATTTTTACAAACACCTAGCACTCTCCCTACTAAACGATAACTCCTTCTATGAAACTATCACCAACTATAAACAACAAAAAACTCTCAAAAACCTCACCACCCTTATACTCCAGCAAGGTCAAGGACTCACGGACAAACAAAAAGATTACATCACTAATTTCAAATGAAAGCCCAGCCTCTTCTATGGCCTCCCTAAAATCCATAAAAACAAATCCATCACCGAAGCTTGCAAACTCTCCTCTGAAATCTACATCAACATCAAGGCACCGGAGGATTTAAAACTAAGACCCATTATAGCAGGCATCTCCTGCGAAACACATCGCTTAAGCAATTTCTTGGACATTCTTTTGAAACCTTTCCTAAGCCACATCAAAAGTTTCATCAGAGATGATCTTGACATGCTCAATCACCTCCCGAAAACAACAAACGAGGAGTCACTCTTGGTTTCTTTTGACGTGGTCAACCTTTATACAAATATCCCTCATGAATATGCGATTGAGGCAATTAAATTCTGGCTGCACAAACACCCAGAAACATTTCCTAATCGCATCAACACAACTTTCATCATAGAATCACTTAAGTTCATCCTGACCAACAATTACTTCCTGTTTGCAGACACATACTTTCGCCAAAAATGTGGTATCGCGATGGGTACTAAAGCTGCACCAGTCCTTGCGAACCTCATAATGGGTTTTTTTGAATTAACACTATATGAAACCTCACGCCATAAATTTGGACACCTTTTCCACATCTTTTTAATGGATAACTGGAAAAGATATTTGGATGATTGTTTCATCATATGGAATGAACCCTATGAAAAACTTCTAGAATTCAAATCCATTCTTAATAACATACATCCCAACATTCAATTCACTATGGAATTCAGCAAACATCATCTCCCTTTTCTTGATCTCTTAATTATAAAAACACTTAATAACCAAATCACAACCGACATCTACCACAAACCTACAGACTCACAACAATACCTCCTTTTTAGCTCATGCCACCCAAAACACACCAAGATAAATATCCCCTTTAATTTAGCTAAAAGAATTTGCACCATTTTCTCTGACCCAACCACTCGAGAAATACGCTTACAAGATCTCAAAAAAACACTGTTACAACGCCAATATCCCTCCACACTCATAGATCTTGGAATAAAACGTGCCAAGGAACTTGACAAAAACACACTAAAAACCAACCAACATAATAACACACCCAACCCCAAAATACTTCCATACATCTCCACCCATAACCCCAATAACATCGAAGCATTCACCACAATTAAACAAAACCTCCCCTTACTGACCACAGACCCGAAAATGAACAATATCATTAATACACACAAAGTCCTTAAATGCAAAAGGCAACACAAATCTTTGAAAACATTATTAACCAATTCCAAACTACATACACCTCTTCCACCCCCATCAGTTAAAAAATGTGCACGCCCTAATTGTGGCACCTGCCCCTACCTACTTGAAGGCTCTGAATTTACCTTCAAACGAGGAACAAAGTTTAAAATTAAAACCAATTTCTCTTGTTCCTCAGGTAACCTCATTTATGTCCTTACTTGCGCAGGTTGCCAAAACTTCTATATCGGACAGACGAGCCTCCCATTACGTAGAAGAGTAGCTGTCCATAAGGAACAAATAAACCTTCCTCAATACCGCCAAATTCCACTCAGTGGCCACATAGACTCTTGCGCCAGAAACAAAAACCCTAAATTCATTATATTCCCTTTCTATCAATGTAAAGACAGAATCTCCACACAAGAAAGAATCAACAGGGAGAATCTTTTCATAGAGAAATTCCAACCATTTCTTAACACACACACCCCTCAGTGACCTTATTCCTCTATGAACAGACACAAACTTCCTGTTTGGAAAAAAAGAGTTCATAACTCTAACTAAAAACACTCGTCTCCCCTTACACACACTTCCTGTTTTGACACCACATTTCCTGCTTAACACAAACTTTTAACCCTTTTTTTTTAAACCTAACAAAACTCTCAACCCTCATGCATCCTTATTTTTCCTACCAATTTATACATGAACTACTATTGAACTACAAAAGCTCAAAGACAATATAATGTATGGGTATATTTATTTTTTTTATATATTATTGTTTTATATATTATTTTCTTCATTTTGTACTTCTTTGTAAAAAAACATTTTCATTCTCCTTCTTCTTGATAATTTGCTTCCTCGCAATGAAAACCGGTTAGAAAAAATCTTTATTAAATTATGCTTCCAGTTCAGCATTCTGGCTTTTTTTCATTTTCCTATATATATATATATATATATATATATATATATATATATATATATATATATTGGCCTTAGGTGGTGCATCCAGCTGTAGAAACTCTGCCAACTGGAATATGCTGTGCGTAAGAAGACCTGGCAAGCCAAGTGAGACCTAAATCTAAGGCCTCAGCCAGTCCACTTATGCGTACCTTCCTTCATTGGACAACAAACTCCACTTGCGAAGAACTGTTGAGGCAAGTGAAATCGAAATCGAGTTAAATTGGACACTAAACTCCACTTGCGAAAACCTGTTGAGGCAAGTGAAATCGAAATCGAGTTAAATTTGACGACTGGCACCCATGCCAACGTCGTCTCCTTCATTGGACAAGAAACTCAGCTTGCGAAGACTTGTTGGAGCAAGCGAAAGCGAAATCGTGATGGCACCTGTGCCCAGCGTCACCTTTCTTACACTTGTGCCCGCAGCATGTGTAAGGACTTTCGAGCGAGATCATTGCCAGTGCCCCTGGACTGGCTCTTGTGCGGGTTGCACATAAAATACACCATTTTGAGCATGGCCGTTGCCAGTCCTGCCTGACTGGCCTTCGTGCTGGTGGCACATAAAAGCACCCACTACACTCTCTGAGTGGTTGGCGTTAGGAAGGGCATCCAGCTGTAGAAACTCTGCCAAATCAGATTGGAGCCTGGTGTAGCCATCTGGTTTCACCAGTCCTCAGTCAAATCGTCCAACTCATGCTAGCATGGAAAGCGGACGTTAAACGATGATGATGATGATGATATATACAGGGTTGGCGAAAAGTCACCTGACAGTAAATCAAAACCATTTAACTCCAAGATTAAAACAAAAAATTACTTTATATGAGACTTCATTAATAAATAGACAAATGTTGAAAAAAAGTGGTGATTTTAACTCACAGCATTCATAATTGGAATGTTTAATATGGATTGAATATTAAATAAATAGGGAATTTTGATTTACTGCTGGGTGACTTCTGGCCAACTCTGAATATATATATATATTTATCACACTTTACAGTATCATATAGCTATTATAATCAATCTTACCAATCGATTTCATGAGGTGTTAGATAACAGCCTGATTTTGTAACACTGTACTCTTCAGAGATGGCAGATTTGGAAGAAAATATAGTGACTGCTCTCCATTGTGAAAAGACACATCCAGTTTGTGGTTGTTTTGAAAAAGATAACAAAATGAACATAGCAAGGATTATGTTATGAGTTATTTCCCTTGGCACCAAAAGCCTGTCTCTGGTGGGTGTTGCAAGGTGACAAAAGTTTTCTGGAAATGTGTGTATGTTTTGAGGTTGGTGTCGGAATGTTTGCAGAGGTACAATATATGTTTAGGGGTTTCAGGGGTGGGGGAAGTGGTGGCAGATTCCGAAAAATTACATAAGCACCTGTGTGTTTGTGTGTTTTGGTTATGCTTTTGCTAGAATCTTTGGAGTATTTAAGTTGGTATGGAATGTGTGTAGGGGTACTATATGTTCAGGGGGCTTATATTGGGGGATAGAAAAGGGGTCTATTGGGTGGATATCTGCTGTGTTAGCGCACCTTTGTGTCTGTGAGTGTGTTTGTGTGTGTGTGTGTGCATGTGTGTATATATACATGATCGAACGCACGCGTCATCACTGCAAGTAAGTTTTGAACTTTATATTTCCGACACGACTCTATCTATTTTCGTATCTTTCTCCCCCTCTCGTTCTTCCTTCTGTTACTACTATATCTCTCTCTTCCTCCCTGTCTCTCGTTGCTCATCTATATTCTACTTCCTCCCCTTTTCTCCCTCTACCACTCTTTCTCCTCACCCCTCGCTGGTCACATGTGTCCAGTGACTACCTCCTTTCTATCTTGGCTATCGCCAAGCACACACATGAACATTCTTTGTCTCGCTTCCTTCCAGTTCGTTGCATCACAGCAGTCAGTATACACATATTTTTTCACGTCTGGCCATATAGCCTTTTTTGTTTGTTTTCACTGTTTCATTTTCCTGTCTTGTTTTCTGTCCACCACTACATATTCCTCCATGGTACCAATTTAATTTGTGGTCTGTGGGAAGAGCCATTCTAACGATGCGTCCTGCCCTAACTCTTCGAAACGCTTAGTTTTAGAATGGTGGCAGCTGATGAAGGAAATGTTCTTTATGTGGCCTGTGTGTTTTCTGTATTCTGTTTAACATTTTGTCCACATTTTTTTGCAATGTCCTGTACCCAGATATGCACCTATATATACATGTAGATGTAGGTATGTACATACATGTACGTATATATGCATATACTAATTTATTATTTGTATATATATATATATATATATATATATATATAAAGAGAGAGAGAGAGAGAGACAGACAGACAGACAGACAGAGACAGACAGACAGACAGAGACAGACAGCTTTGTATGTATGTATGTATATATATATATATATATATATATATATATATGTAAATAATAAAACAGGAAATTGAAACTTCTTTTGGTATTATTTATTCACCATTCTATGCATTTCATCTGCTAATTGGAATTACAACGTTTTATATATTAGATGGACCTGTAATGAATTTCCTTGTAGCAACTGAGTCTACGGATTGCATTGTAATTATAGAATAAACAGATGTGCTTCAAGAGGAAATAGCTGGGATTTACCCCTCACTACCTATATAATGTATATATATACATGTGTGTGTGTGTATAGGAGCAGGTGTGGCTGTGTGGTAAGAAGCTTGCTTTTCAACCACCTGGTTCTGAGTTCAGTCCTACTGTGTGACACCTTGGATAAGTGTCTTCTACTATAGCCTCAGACGGACAAAAGTCTTGTGAGTGGATTTGATAGATGGAAACTGAAAAGACACCCATCATATATATATATATATATATATATATATATATATATATATATATATATACATTTTCAAACAAACCTAATCACGAATAAATCTTGCTTTATAAATATATATATATATATATATACACATAAACACACACACACACACACACACACATATATATATATATATTCACACACACACACACACACACACACATATATATATATATATATATATATATAGATATAAAGCACAATTAATTCGTATTCAGAGGCGTTCATAATCCAAGGTCCTACTGTATTAAATGAATGTGAGAAAGACAGGAGATAAAGAATGAATTATTCATGAACAGAGTTGTTCGAAAACTGAGGTACTACTGTATCTCTCTCTCTCTCTCTCTCTCTCTCTCTCTCTGTATATACACGCACATGTATGTGTGTGTGTGTCTTTTTGACTGTTTGTGCCCCCCCCCCATCACTTGATAATGAATGTTGGTGTCTTTATACCCCCATAACTTAGCAGTCTGGCAAAAGAGACTGAAAGAATAAGTCCTGGAGTTGATTTCTCCGACTAAAATCAGTCAAATGTTTGAACCAAGTAAAAGAATACGTTTGATCACTAAAGCCACATGTTTTTTTTTTATTCTCTCTCTATCTATTTTCTTTTATTCCTTTCTGTTGAAGAGCATAGGCTCGAAACATAAAAGACTTTCTCACTTTCCCAAGCGCCAAACTAATACACCTGCTTGTTGTTCATACACCTGTCTTCGTATGTTGTTTTTCTGTAAATTTCAACTATACATATTGTCCTTTTAACAGCATTTGATTCTATGTGAGCGCACACTAAGTCTACCACACATGTAATCATAGCTATTGAGAGTTCTGTCTTGTAAAAGTAACACAATAAATGAGTCATCAATTTGAAAATGAGTATGTCTTCATCCGGCCACTACTAACATGAACACTACCATTTTAATATGAATTACATAAGGATGGTCAAGCAAGGAGAATCGTTAACATGTCGGCCGAAATACTTTGTTGTATTTTGTTTGTCTTTATGTTCTGAGTTCAAATTCCTCCGAGGTTAACTTTGCCTTTCATTCTTTCAGGGTCAATAAAATAAGTATCAGTTGAATACTGGGGTCGATGTAATCAACTAGCCTCACCCCACTAAATTTCAGGCCTTGTACCCATATTAGATAGTAGAAAGGAATATAAAATTGCATACATATAAGCCTACAGGTAAAACGAAAATTTGTATATCAACTCTAAAAAGTACATAGTCCCAATACTGCTTGTTTTAGTTACAGTTAAAAGATTTATTAAAAATATTTTTGTGCAAGAAAAAAATCAAAATTTAAATGCAGTGTTGGAAACTAATTATTTTTTTAACGTCTAAAAATCACCTAAAATTCATAAACTATAAAAGATTCATCTTTAATTACGAGAAAATTATTTTCCTTGCTTTTTTTTCTCTGAATAGTTTTTGAGAATTTTATCTACAACGAAACTCCTGCTAATTTCAGATTCAATGGACATAATTGCCTAACTGTTCAAACGTTCTTGCTGAATTGATGATCTCAAGTAAGTTTTGACCAGTTTCAGCTTGGAAAAACTTATTTCTCCAGATGCCACAGTCACCTGGATTGTCAAGAAAATCTGGAGAGCAATAAAAAAAATTTGGAAATATGGTAGACCAGTTGTTGCAAGCAAGGAATTCAATTTTCTGCTGAGTTTTAATCCTTGATGGCAGAATTGGCTTTAAAGCCTCCATTTCCTCACAAAGCATGTATCCATCTATTTCAACCAGTTTTAGGATATTAACTTGATATTTTTCCTCTGTTGGTTTAACCTCTGTGAATACCACTTCCATATCTGTTGCACAATTTCTTATAGTGTCCTTGGACAGGTCTTGAAAATTGTACAAAAATCCGAATAAATCTTTATATTTTTGCAATTGTTTAAACCACGGTTCAAGTGTTGCAGTGCTTTATCAACCGCTTGATTGAAACATTGTACTCTGAAATCTGCTTTGGGATCTGTCAAAGGTTCATCTGCAGATTCGTAATTAAATAATCTACTTTTTCTGCAGCTGAGTCTTGAATATAGGCTCAATATCTAGGTCTTTGGCAAGTTCACTAGCATCAACCAAAGCTTCATCAAAATCATTTTCCTTGTATGTCTTGAACCAGTTACAAAGCTTTTGGAATGAAGAAAGCCCTGTAGCAACATTCGTGGTATCACTCTGAAGTTCTTTACTCACATAATTTACATGAAAAGGCAAGCAATACCAGAAGACTAATGAGACTAGAAACTTGTAATCCCTCAGTTGACTGACTAATGATTCAGCATCACATTTTGTTTGTGCATCATCAGTGTTTTCTGCTAACTCTTCTAGTGCATTACAAACTTCAGCAGCTTGGTACCGTACAGCTTTGACAGTTTCTATTCTACATTCCCATTGTGTTTTAGAGAGAGGTTTTGCAGACAGACCTGTGACATGTTTTTTAAAAACAGCCCACCTTGTAGTAGATGATGCAAAAAGGGTGTAATTATGCTGTAGAGTTCTAAAGAAAGTCATTGTGTCTGGACACATCTTGGCTATGTCTCCCAAAGTTATGTTGTAGTTATGACATGCACACACTGTTAAGTGGTGGCATTGGGAAGGGTGCCAGATGTAGCCTCTGACTTGTTGGCCTCTGTCAAACTGTCCAACCCATGCCAGCATGGAAAACGGACGTTAAATAATGATGATAATGATATGCATATATATATACATACACCACTGTCAGAAAATAAAGCAAATTTGGACTCATCAGAGAATATGACAGTGTCCCAAAAGGCTAATGTCTCGCCACCATCTCACTGGCCCAATCTTTTCTCTGCTTGATATTGGCTAGTCAAAGAAGTGGCTTCCTTCTTGCTGCTCTGCCATAGTAACTAAGTTCGTCAAGATATCTGATAGCTGTCTTAGGACTGACATCAATTTGTTCTGCTATGTCAGAGGATTGGGTCCTGTCAGACCTGGGCAAGGTGATGTGGATTCCTTCCTCTCTCTGATGAATTGCACAATCATTCTATTAATTGTATTTTCTGTGATTTTACACTTAGCTAAAATAAACAAAACAATGTTCCATGGGATGTCTATTTACTTCTGTCATGTCTTTGTATATACACCTATATTGTGCATAGTGTGCGTTTTCTTTCGTTCTTCTTTGCATCATATTTGAAATTTTCATTTCCATATTTCAGTATTGTTTCCTCATGAGACAGTTTACTTATCTCGTTTAAATTTATTAATTGTGCATTATTATATATTATTTATGTAAATATTATATGGATGATTTTGTTTGCATTATAACTGTGGAAAAACGGTAGAACTTAAGAATGAAAGTTTGAAATATGTATGAAATCCTTTTTGTTCTTATTAATATTTTGTTCTGAATCGTTCTGAGTTCAAATTCTTATTTCTTTATTGCCCACAAGGGGCTAGACATAGAGGAAACAAACAAGGGCAGACAAAGGGATTAAGTCAATTACATCGACCCCAGTGCGTAACTGGTACTTAATTTATCGACCCTGAAAGGATGAAAGGCAAAGTTGACCTTGGCGGAATTTGAACTCAGAACGTAACAGCAGACGAAATACTGCTAAGCATTTCGCGGGGTAACGTTTCTGCCAGCTCACCGCCTTGTTCAAATCCTTCCTCCGAGTTCAAATTCTGCCAAGGTTGACTGTACCTTTCGTCCATTTGAAGTCATTAAATAAGTACCCGTTGAGGATTATGGTCAACGTACTTGACTTACTCCTTCCCTTGAAATAACTGGTCTTCTGTCAAAATTTAAAACCAATATGTTACTCTGAATAAGGGTGGGAAGCTGGCAGACTCGTTAGCATGCCCGACAAAATGCTGAGTGGCACTTTACATTCTGAGTTCAAACTCTACTGAGGTTGACTTTGCCTTTCACTCTTTTGGGGTCAGTTAAATAAGTACCAGCTGAACACTGGAGTCAATTTAATCAACTTACACCCTCCCCGGAAATTGCTGGCCTTGTGCCAAAATTTGAAATCAATATTTTGCTTTGAATATTTATCTCAGTCAAATAATTCATATGCAAATTTATTCCAATTATGGGCATTGCATTGAAGTGATAATATACTGGATTTTAATGAGACCATTAAAAATTGAGCTCATAAATTCAATGGTCACATTTTTATAGTGTTTAGGCACTAATTCACTATGTATGTGTATGTGAGTGTTTGCAAGTGTGTATAAATGTGTGTGTGTGTATGCACAACACACATATACATACATACAAGTACTACGCATGCATGAACTCACACACATATGGATGCACACACACACACACACACCATACTTATACATATATGCATGTATATGTGTATGTCTGAATGTCACTCTGCGTAAGATCCTGTACTAAACTTAAAATATCATTTTAATAGAAATAGAAAAATGAAAGTACAGTAAAGTAATAAATAAGTATATTTAAATTCTAATTGAGAATGTTGACATTTTCGTTACATTTGTTTTCTAACAAAGACCTGCATAAAAAGAAACACACACACACAAATACATGGTCAACATGCATATGAATACAAGCACACACACATGCACATTCATGCACACATACACACACACAGGTACGTGAACTGATTAGCTTTCTTTTCACATATGTTTTCTCCCAGTATACATAATATATACACTTGTTCATATTCTATACTACTCATATGTGTGTGTGTGTGTGATATATATTGATATTATATACAAATATTTTATACATATAGTAACAAATATTTACATATATAGCCACCAAACTTATGCGTATATATATTTGTGAATTGTAGTTATATGTGTGTTTGTGTGTGTATGTAGTAATGCATACACTTACATATGTAAATATATATATATATATATATATATATATATATATATATTACATACATATATATACATACATACACACATATATTTGTGTGTATTTATATGTGTCTATGAATGTATATGCATGTATGAATATATATATATATATATATATATATATATATATATATATATATATATATACACACATACATGTGTGTGTGCATTGAATATGTAATCAAACATAACGTATAGTTAAACCATGAGATGACCTCCACTGTCTGGCTTTTGAATTCCCAAAGGTAGAATTTTAATGGTGGAACTTGATCAACCATGTGTCTCAGCCATTCATTTGTATCAAATAAATTTATCGTTAAAAACAAAAGGTGTACTGCATTTAACTATGTCAGTATTTTGTGATTTATGGCGAAATGGTGTGATGTCAAAAATACACGATTCAGCTGCCAGAAAAAAAAAATCATTTCTTTGTGTTTTGTAGTCTTTTTTTAAATTTTTTTTTTATACACTCACTCATATATATAATTTTTATTGAAAAAGATGTTTTTCTCCATATTTTATATTCTGAAATGATGCTATCATATTGAAAATATCACATAGGTGAATTATTTTAATTTAATACTTCTTCTTGACCTTAGACAAATTAATAAAATTAAAACAAAGCTGGTCAAAGTGGAATGTTTTTTTTTTAGTTTTGCCATTTCATTTTAACACTAAAAATATTCCTAAATCATTTATGTTTATTTATTGTGTGTGTGTGTGTTTGTGTGTGGGGGGGGGGGGAATTGGTGGGTGCAGAAAAGAGAACAAATAAAGATTTGTAGTTTAATTAAAAATAATGTTAATAGTGATAACACAAATGTATTACACAAAGCATTGTATAAATTAAAAGTTAACTCCTTAAAATAGAACTAAAACATAATAATGATTGAGTATTTTTGGTCTTTTTTGTTGGTTGCTCCTGGTTACCGTGAATGAGCAGAAATATGGTCAAAATTTTCCAGCTATGAGCATTCCATTTCTTTCTTTCGTTTTTTAAAAAATTTTTTTTTTGTATTTCTGTTCAATGTGTCAAGTTTTTCTAAGAACAGAAGGTGTGATTTGAGAGAGATTTGGCTGTTGTTTCTATTGAATTTATTGGTTTCAAATTTTGGCACAAACCCGACAAGTTCAGGGAAGAAATAAGTCGATTACATCAACCCTTAGTAGTCAACTGATACTTATTTTATCGACCCCAAAAGGATGAAAGGCAGAACCTATCTCGACGGAATTTGAACTCAGAACAAAAAGAAGGGCGAAATGCCACAAAGCATTCTGCCAGGCAAGTTAATGATTCTGCCAGGCAAGCTAATGATTCTGCCAGCTTGCAATCTTGTTTAAGATAGATATTTATTTCAAATTTTGACCACAACACACAATACAACAACAACTATTACAACCATAATAATAATCCTTCCTACCAAAGGTACAAGGTCTGAAATTTTGACGGAGGGGTTAGTTGATTATATCGACCCCCAGTACTCAACTGGTACTTATTTCATCAACCCTGAAAGGGTGAAAGGCAAAGTCAGCCTCTGTGGAATTTGAACTTAGAACATGAAAACAGATGAAATGCCATCAAGCATTTTCCCAGTATACTAATGATTCTGCCAGCTCACCGCCTTGTTTCTGGCTAATTTATTGATGATCTAGATGCTATCCAACCCTTGTCAACAATACTTATGATGATGATGATAAATGCAATGGATTTGCTGAATCATTAGAGCAACAGACAAAATGTCTTGTGGTATTTGTTTCAGCTCTTTGTTGCTGAAGTTCAAATCCTGTTAAGATCAATTTTGCTTTTGCCCTTCATAGGTCAATAAAATAAAATGCCAGACAAGAGTTGCGATGATATAATTGAATTTTCCTTCTTGAATTTTTGACCATTTTCTTTATGACTTTATAATTATGATGAATGGTTTTGGTTTTTCTTGTTGGTTGCCTTAGTAACCCTGATGATCAGAAATATGGTCAAAAGTTTTCCCAGATATGAACATTCCATTTTTATTTGGTGGGTGGGTGGTGGTGGTTAATTGCTTTATGATTTTATGATGGTGATGGCTGTCATGATTATGTTGAAGAATGCCTTAGAATTCTATTCAGCAGATCATTATCTCTGATTCCCATTGTTTTCAAGGATGAGAAAGAAATTTAGTCTTTGGATACATGATGCCAGTATATTGGAACTAAATTTTCTTGCTTGCAGAATTGAATCAAGTGCTGCAATGGGACACAGGTTAATTGTCCACTACTGCTGCTATGTCTGTCCAATTCCTCCAACTTTGAAATAGTCAAATCTTCTTCAATAGGAAGGCACATCTTGTTACTGTATTTGTCTTAATCAAACAATTATAATTCCATGTTAAATTAGAAAGCTGGGTTCACCTCTTTTGATAAATTTAAAGAATTATTTGACAGAAACAACATCGAAGAAGTGACTTCAGTGGTGTTCCTATAAACCTGTGAGTTTATAAAGTCTAGCAAACGCACCCAGTCAAATGCAGCACAAATATTAGAGCAGCATGTGGTGGAACCACCTTAATGTGGTCATTGCGGTGGTGATTATGGTTGGCATCACCCACACCCAACACATACTACTACTACTACTACTACTACTACTACTACTACTACTACTACTACTACTACTACTACTACTACTACCACTACTACCCCTCACTACTACTGCTGCTACTGCTTAAAAACCATTATTTCATACTGGTGTGGGTTAACTGGATCTCATTGTGTCTTATAACCCCTCATACTTTTCTTCGTCTGACCAGTACCTGTAGCAACAGATATGACTGGTCATCTTTGTTATTGCATTTCTTCTTGCTCTTTATGTTTCCTTGTCAAATCCTTTTGAGATCAACTTCCATAGTTCCAGTTTCTATAAAATATAATTCTAATCAAGTACTGTATTTTGTAAAACTGACTTATTTTTGTCCATAAAATTTGAGGAACAAGACCTCACATTTGAGGAAGGAGGTTAGGTATAGTTCCTGTAAGAATTATCATGTGGAGGGAACCTGTGAAAGACGTAGACCCAGGAAGATGTAGGACAAGGTGGTGAAATATGATCTTCAGTTGCTGAGTCTCACAGAGGTGATGACAAGTGACCAAGATTTCCGGAGATTTGTTGTGCTTGAGAAGATATGACAGGCCAAATAAATCATAGATTTGGCCAGTGCCAGTGATATGTAAAAGGCACCTGTACTGGAGACACATAAAGCGACACCAAGGCTGGTGACAGGTAAAAGACACCCAGTACACTTTGTAAAGTGATTGGCATTACGAAGGGCATCCAGCCATAGACACCAAACCAAAACAAATGACAGGAGCCTGGTGCAGCTCTCCAGCTTACCAGATCTAGTCAGACTGTCTAACCCATGCCAGCATGGAAAATGATGATGACAATGATGATGATAATGATGACGATGATGATGATGATGACGACGACGATGACAACAATGACAATGATGAAAGAAACATGGTTTTCATAGCTATCTTTTGTATCAACATTCACTTTACATTAAGGGTTGAGTATTTCATCAGGCCACTGACACTGGAATGGTTGTCTGTAGTAGTACCAAAATCATCCCCTCCCCTCTGCATCAGTTGTTTTTACTTTGGAGTTACTACTCTTCTTAACGGTTTGTCTGTGCAACAGACTGCAGACTTGACATTCTGTATGTTCTTTTCTATACTGCTATGGATACCCTCCCTGTCACTAGGCATTTTACAGTATAAAATGAGGTAATTTTATTTTACAATCAACAGCTGCAGAAAACTCTAAGTTGAAAATCTATTCAGTCTAGTTTATCCATAAAATCCTTCAAGAGCAGATGGTGTTAACTAAACTATTATGTAATAGAATAATAACATTTGGTGCCATGGAAATGTAAAGACTTGCATTATTTGAATATACCTTGCTTAGTGATTTATAATGACACAAAAGATGTTTTACGCATTTCAGACCATGTTTCAATTAATTAATAAAAAATCTGGATAGATTCAGTAAGGTAACTAATGCTTACATCATTCAGTTAATGCTTTGAATACAACTTAATACAATGTCCAGGCGTTTGCAACTGAGAATGAGCAAACTAGCTTGAAACTGAATCAGTCTTGTGATCCTGTCATCTGATGGAGGATGGTAGAGATTTGCTCCCCTGCTGGAAATATATACGTACATGGTGCACCTATAACCAGCTGGCAGAAGATCTACCTGGGCTTAAACTAGTCGTAACATTGAACAGCCATATTGATGTGGTAATTAACTTTGCATATATACTAGCAGAAATACCCAGTGTTGCCCGGGTGAAGAAAATAATAAAATTTTAAAATGCCTTTTAGATCTCTACCACGAAACATAACCTGTGAAGATCTTACCTCCTAGTTGCAGAGATACCAACTTTATACATTAATAATCCAGCGTTTCCCAGGTTATTGAAAATAATGAAATTCAAGTATGCTTTTTAAATCTCTAAGTAAAATGAAACATGGATTATGCAGTTCTCAACAGTAATTGGCTGAGGAACAAACTATTAATGTCAATAACATATTCTGTCTGATGTTCTCACTGTTGAAATTGTTAAAAAACCAAGTGGTTCTTTGTCTTTGCAATCACCTTCAATTGTCAGTACTTATTTGAAACACATTGAAAAGAACCGGCCTGTGAGTGCTCCCCTCCTGTTAATAAGTACATTTAACAAAAATTCTAACAGATAATGTGAGTATAAACAAATGTATTGAAACAAATCGAGGAATCTATCAGTTTAATTATCTAAAGCTTCTAAATTTACAATGTTTTGTGTGTGTCCTTTAATTGGTGTATACATGAAAAGATTTTGAGGACTTCCAACTCACAAGCATCCTACACATAATTGTCCATGAGAGAAGCAAGGTGAAGTCCTACAAACACGAGAGACTGTCCTTGAGACTTGTTATTGACATAGTGAAACTTAGTTTCACTGGGAACCAGAACTGCTTATATTCAAAGGGGAGGATATATGGGATTAACAGGTTCCGTGGAGTGAAGACATCCTCACCCTTATAGTTCCCAGTCATAATTGTAGCTTCTCAGACATGGGATCACATCGTTTTCACCACCAGTCTGGTGCCATTGCACAGACTAGGTGGCTTCAGATTCCTGAACAGCAAGATTAGGGACCTCTTTTTAAGAGTTAAGTAGTGAGGTAGCATCCCAGATGACTGTAGAGAGTTCAGGAACTCAGTTGGAAAAACTACCACCTGGTCCTGATCAATGACAGTGTCGAGGGATTTGAAAAACTGTTCTTGTCCAGGCAACAGCTGCAAGAGATCCCAGTTGATTTTGTTGACAGCGTCATTATGTGGAGCTAAGATGGCTCACTCACAGAGCCATTGACTGTTTTGTGCAATGTTTAGGAGCACATGCATTATGAAATCATTGACAGTTGGTACCATCTCACCACAGGCTTTCTGCGCTCCGCCACCAACTTTAGACGACGATAACTTTCAGAAAAATGGATATTTTTAAATGAAATTTTCTATGAATGTGTTAGATCATGTAGATTTCGAATATACAAAATTTGGGGAGCAAAATGTTGTAGGGGTTGGGGAGGATTGTCAGAAAATTCACTGGAGTCCACTTCAATTCGTCCTAACTTTCAGAAAAATGGATATTTTTTAATGAAATTGTCTACAAATACACCTCGGGCTGTGTAGCTTCTGAGCACATAGGGAATTTGGGGGAAATCAATTGGGAGTTATTTATCCAAACTGCTCCCTACTGGGGGTGGGGTCTGTTTTAATAACATATATCTGTGTATCATATATTTAGCTGTTATTTTTAGCTGTGTTTTCTGGTGAGGGCTTCATTTGCCTTCATTGCTTGTTGCTTCAGTAGAAATCTACGGATGCACAAACGCACAAAACAGAGAAAATGTAGCAAATATGGACGACTTGTTCCGAAACACCTTCCAGTGGGGAACAGTTCACAAAAATAACCACCGATTGTTTTCCCCCAAAATTCCTATATGCTCGAAACCTACATAGTCCAAGGTATATTTGTAGACAATTTCATTAAAAAAATATCCATTTTCCTGAAAGTTAAGCGAATTGAAGTGAACTCCGATGAGTTTTCCAAAAATCATCCCCACCGCTCCTAAAATACTTTCCCCCCTGCAAAAAAGAATTTTTATATATTTCTGATCTACACGATAAAGCACATATTTGTAGAAAATTTCATTAAAAAATATCGATTTTTCTGAAAGCTATGATCATCCAAAGTCGGGGGTGGGGGTCAGCATAAATCTGTAGTTATGCCCTGTTGACAACTGATCAATGAAATGAAATCGGTATATGAAACTTTTTTCTTTCTCACACACACACACTCACATAGGTGTATATCTTACACAAACAGAAAACCGGAGAAGAATATAAAAAATGAAAGTACCTTTAGAAATTCTTTTTTCTGTCAGAAATCGTCACAACTGTAATGATGTATACATACGTGTGTGTGTAAATAGCTGGTTAGGACACCAAAGACAGGAAGTTCAAATGCATGAAGTTGAGAAAACGATTTGAAGAAGTGAATCTTTACACACAGAGCGATATTATTTATTTTCAATAAAAAAATAATAAATCAAGACCGTATTATTCTTTCCAAGGTCAAAGTATTGATGCTCCCCAAGTATGGTACAGATTGATCTAGAGGTCTGAGCATGCATTGAGGACACACAGACACACAGAGAGGGTATTTCATATATTAAGTTATATATATTCTTTTTATACTTTTATTCTTTTACTTGTTTCAGTCATCTGATTGCGGCCATGCTGGAGTCCCACCTTAAAGGCTTTTTTGGGTTGCAGAAATTGACCCCAGGACTTATTTTTTGTAAACCTAGCACTTACTCTATCAGTGTTTTTTGTCAAACTACTAAGTTAGGATAATGTAAACACACCAACATTAGTTATCAAGCAATGGTTGGGTGGACAAAAACAGTGACGCCTTACCGGCACATGTGCCAGTGGCACGTGAAAAGCAACATTCGAGCATGGTTGTTGCCAGTGTCGCCAGACTAGCTCTTGTGCAAGTAGCACGTAAAAACACCTTTTTGAACGTGGGTGTGGTCATTGCCAGAATCGCCTGACTGGCCCCCGTGCTGGTGGCACGTAAAAAGCACCCACTACACTCTCGGAGTGGTTGGTGTTAGGAAGGGCATCCAGCTGTAGAAACTTGGCCAGACCAGATTGAGCCTGGTGCAGCCTCTGGCTCACCAGTTCTCAGTCAAACAGTCCAACCCATGCCAGCATGTTTATTGAATATCTCATAGTTGGAAGAAAGTACTGAAATTCTTTGCCCTATGTTATTTACTAATGCTTTCTTAATAGAAGGTGGGTGGTTACTCTTAGCATTAATATATTTCAGGTTTTCGTTAAATTTATGGTAAGGTTGGGTTATACCTGTTATTAAGCTGAAATTTACATCTAAGTAGTTGACATTGCTATATTCGTTATAAATTGTAATACTAAGCCCATTTTTAAAAGAAACTGTATATTTTCTTCTTATATATTTCTAAAGTTCTATTCGTGCTATTTTTTGTTATTAGCAGGAGGTCATCTCTGTATAATCCACCCTCCAATTTAAAATTTTCTAATTGGAGTTCTGCTAATAAATAAATTCCTACTAGGTCTGTAACCTGAGCAGAGTTCGGTGCTCCCATAGGGATATCAAAAAAATCCCTGGTATCTTTTCTGGCCCACAATTTATTATTGTACCTAATAAACGATTTTCTCGCCATTTTTACTACCTTAACTTTCTCTTTAGTTATTCCCACCTTATTCATAGCATATATTAAGGCCTTATTAAGCACTATTTCGTTAATAGATGAATAATAATCCTCTATGTCTATTTGGATAAATTTGTAACAACTACTGTCTTTAATATCTTTAAACCATTTTAAAGTATTATTAGTGCTAGTCCAGAGTTTCAGGTAATTTAGGTTATTTAGTTTATTAATATATTTGTCTAAAATTAACTTACTTAATTTCCCCAAATCCGATTTACTGGGACATATTAGTCTTACTTTAGGGTCCGAGTAGAAATTGTCTTTATGATCCTTTAAAGTTATTCTAGGGTGCATCGGTACATATGGTTCCGTTTTATTGTTTATCTCATATTTTTCCATGATTAACCTAGTGGCTTTATTATTATTATTATAAATGGTATCTTCCTCCTGCTAATAACATTTTTATTTATTTCCATTCCTAAAAGTTTATCATATAATTTTGTATCTAACTTATACAGGTTGCCAGTTTTATCATATTTATCACGTGATCTTTTAGTATAAATTCTATAGTACAGTCATTTTGGTTTAAACCTACAGTTACTCGCCGGTAGATAAGTCATGTTTTCTAATTTTAATTTTATAAACAATATTGACATCCGTCTTTTAGTAACTTTGTACACTAACACATGTTTTTACTATTACCTACTTATTCCATAATGTTTTAACCTTGTTTACTATAATACTCTTTTTCAATATTTTTAGATTGTAACTCTTAATAATTATATTAATACCGTTAATGTAGGGATTAGTTTACAGATTTTGTCTCTTTATATATATATATTTGTATTTCTCGTGTTTATGTTTATTCCTTGAATGATTTTAGGTATTTTCTTAGGGATTTGACCTGAAGAGTGACTGATTTGGGGAGTAAAATCATTTCCCCGTTCTAATGAACTCGGATAGAATTTGCTTATGATTTCATATGGTCCTATTTCAGCCATGAAACGCGCGAAGTCTATGTACTAGCACTAACGTTTTACATTTATACTTCTATACTGTATATTATCGTATTAATTTTTACTGTCCAATTTATAAATTTGACTTCTAAATTTTTTAAAATTAATATTTCTATGATTTATTTATGAAGTATATTATTTAATTAAAATTTTTAGATTAAAACCTTAGATATATTAAGATGATATATGCCTTACAGCATGGATTTGGATGGGTTCTGAGTTGACAGAGTTGTAGAGTGGTGGTTCGTCTTTAAATTAGTTATATACATATATATTATATATTAGGAAACCTGGTGTAATTTTATACCGATTTTTGCCTGTAAGATTGGAATAAATTTTTTATTCCCTAATATTATTACTACACACACACACACACACACACACACACACACACACACACACACACACATATATATATATGCAGAGAGAGAGAGTGTGTGAGTGAGTTATGATAGAAGATCTTAATTTAAAAAGAAAATCTTTAAAACTATATGTTCTGTATAATAAAACTATGGGGTATTCTTGGTTGGACTGATGTTACATTTGAAAATCGATGCTGAATTTATATATAACAGATTATCATGTGGTAGACAAGATTACTTTGTGAAATGTAATACTTATTTATTCATACTGTTTTGAATTAATCATGCATTATCTTGTAACATTGAGACTTCAATCATGTAAGTGAATTGTAGGGTAAGTGTAAGAGGCTGGATGTGGCTAGTTTGAACAGAGCACAGATAGAGTATTTGGGACAGATATGGATCGTTTTAATATGAAAGTGTTAAATGATATTACTATATGGTGTGTAGTAATAACAAAATGAGCAGATTTATTAATCCTTTAGAATTCAGATTACTATGTCGAATGTAATGCTTATTCACATTGCTTTGCATTTATCATGTATAATCTCGATGCTTTGAGATTTTGATAATATGATTGTTTATCTTTAGAATGACATTGTTGAGTAGGTATGAGAGGTCAGAACTGGCCAGTTTGAACATAAAACAGAAAGAATATTGGCGCTGGATATGGCTACATTAAATACTAAAGGGTTAAGAGTGAATTGTATTATCTATGGACTCTGTGTATCACAGATAATGGAATATGAAGGATTACACCTTCAGTCAATGAATCGCATATCT
This sequence comes from Octopus bimaculoides, assembly GCF_046866305.1. Classification (NCBI taxonomy): domain Eukaryota; kingdom Metazoa; phylum Mollusca; class Cephalopoda; order Octopoda; family Octopodidae; genus Octopus; species Octopus bimaculoides. The sequence goes on along the minus strand of NC_142948.1, from coordinate 16,478,789 downwards.
TTTCATCATCATCACCGTCATCATCTTCATATTCATTTGTTCTCCATGGTTTGGATAGTTTGGTAGGAGCTGCCCAGCTCAAGGGATGCCCTGACTTTATATGTTTGTTTTCACTTGGTTTCTACAGATGGATGCCCTTTCTAATGCCAACCACTTTACAGAGAGTACTGTGTACTCTTTACATAGCACTGGCATAGGTGAGTCTACATGACACCAGCATGGGCTCTTTTATGAGACACTGACATAGACACTTTTACTTGGCACTAGCACAGGTGTTATGTGCTACTGGCATGGGTGTTTTTATGTGGCACTGGAATGGCTACTTTTATGTGGCACCAGCACCCATGAGCCTGTAAGACTAGGATCTCTCGACTGTAAAAGGTATGTAGAGGACATGCCTGTATGCATGGAGTGCCATGATTTACCATAGCTTGAATATTCTCCATGTTGTAAAATAGATTGCTTATATTCAGTATAAGGTAAATAACAGTGAGAAAATTGTGATTAAACTAATCTGTTTGAATCAAAACCCCTTGTGGTATTTATTCTTCCTAGATTTTACTCTTACTACTGGAAATGTGCTGAACCTAAAATTGGTCTGATGGAAACTCAGTCAAAGTGGATGTAATTCTTTCTTTATTTTTTTCTTTTTACTTATCTCAGTCATTTGACTGTGGCCATGCTGGGGCACAACTTTGAAGAATTTTAGTCAAACAAATCATCACTAATTGATGCATTCAACTATGAGGATTCACTCCAACACTGGTTGTGAAGCAGTGGTGGGGCACAAACACACAGCAGGGAACTATGGGCTTGACTACAGAGGACTCATGAAGGCTTGAAAGAAATGAAGCTAACATGCTCCACCGGATGGATAATACCAATGTGCACACATGAGATAATGTAAATGATTTTAGAGGAAAGCTAGATATAAGAGGCATCAGAGTGCAAGGGAAGAAGATTGTGTTGGTTGGGTCATGGGATATGCATGGATGGAGACAGTTGCGTAGAGAAGTGCCAGCTCTAATTGTAGAGAATACCTTTGGGAGGGGTAGACTCAGGAAGATGTGGAATAAAATGGTGAGAAAGAATATTTAAATGCTGGGCCTCACTGTGAAAATGACAAGGGGCCAGGAGTTGTGGTGATTTGCTGTACTTGAGAAGATGTCTCAAGCAAATTAAAATCATCGTCACCCATACATACAGGCTTGTCCTTTACAGGAGTCAGTGTCGCATAAAATGCACTCGAGCCAGTGCTGCATAAATGCATCAATACCTGGTGGCACTTAAAAAAATCACTCAGCATACTCGGTAAAGTGGATGGCATTATGAAGGGTATCCAGCTGTAGAAACTCTGACAAAACAGACAATTGGAGTTTGGACAGCTCCCCAGTTGGTCAGCACCTATCAAACCGTCCAACCCATGCCAGCATATATATATATATATATATATATATATATATATATATATATACGACAGGCTTCTTTCAGTTTTTGTCTACCAAAACCACTCACAAGGATTTAGTCAGCCAGAAGCTATAGTAGAAACCACTTGCCCAAGGTGTCCTGCAGTAGAACGGAACCCAGAAGCATGTGATTTGGAAACAAGCTTCTTACCACTCACCAAGCACTTCTATGCTTAATGAAGCTAATTCATTATAGTTACATATGGAACAAGAAGAAATTATTATCGGCTGAATTATTGATTTTGGCCTAGAAAAACAAGGAAGACAAACACATCATTTTAATAAAAAATAAATGGTGGATATACAATAGAAAGTGGCTCTGATCCTTGGCAGTCATCCATCCATCCATTTTCAAAGTGCACTGTTCCAGGGAGGCCCACAAAAGCAGACTGCTAAGGCACCTCCTCCATAGGGTCCTATCGAAGTAACTTTCATTGCACTTTCCTGCTGGATCTCCAAATATGACCAACTGTGACTACAGATATTATTCAACCACCTCCTCCTTGTTCTACCTCATGGTTTCCTGCTGGCTGGCTTGGTTTGGCTTGACTTGAAGAATCTGTCTTACGTTCCTTTTCTACAACATTCTAACCCCATGTCTGTAGTAACAGGTTTGTGAGCCCCTAATGTGGTGTAACCATACAATCTTATCAGACCTTCTCAGCTCAGCTACACTCAATTCTTAATTATTTTAGTTAATTAAGAAATATAGGTGATGTCCCTCTTCTATCTTTCTTGATCAGAATTAATTATTAGGTGAATGATTGATTTTTTTCCCCTTGTAAATTTAATTCACATTTCTTGGCTCATTACAGAAAATTTGTGGACAAATGCTGAACTGTTTGGTTTTCTTATAACAGGCAACCCTGAGTATTTCACAGTCATCTCTTAGAATGTTCATGTACTGATTGTCCATGTTTAGTGTGTAGCAACTTTGGCACCCACGCACATAAACATACATGCGCAAGCACACTTCCATCTTTTTCTCTCCTTCCCTTTCTCTCTCTCTTGCATTTTTTCCCTCGCTTTTCTCTCTCTTTTTCTCTCTTCCTTTCTCTCTTTCTTTCTCTCGTTCTCATTTTCCTTCTCTCTTTCTCACTGTCTTTATCGCTCTTTCTTTCTCCCCCTCTTTCAAATAGAATACTAAAGGTTTATATTATTTGCAATTGTTTTCAAGCAATTAAGCTGTCAACAATTTCTTCATGGCATTCTCATGACAATAGATTATTACACTGATAGCCTCTAATCCAGGAGTCATTTTAGACAAAATACAGCAGATAAATTTCAATTAAGCTCATCATTTGTTTTCACTAATTTTACACCAATTTTCTTTTTCATTTTTTTCACTTTCTCTAATTTCCAGTCATATTTACACACCTCGGATGGATTTGAACATACAACAGGCTCGCACTGCATCATCAAACATTTGCATATCTGAAAATCTTGTATGAATGTAGAATGCTGTGAAATAAAATTTTTTTTGTTTTTTTTTCTGTCTGCTTCTATGTCACATGACACAGAAGTTGGTGAAAAATAACCACCTGACAGTTAAAGTTTCCTATTAAGGAATTGCACATTATGGAATTCATGTTAGATTTCATGTTGGTACAGGTGTCGTTGTATGGTTAAGAAGTTTGCTTTCCAACCACTTGGTGTGGGGTTCAATTCTACTGCATGAAACCTTGGGCAAGTGTCCTTCTACAATAGCCCCAGACAGAATAAAGCTTTGTGAGTGGTAGATATAAACTGCGTGGAAGATGTCATATATGTATGTGTACACACACACACACACATATAGGTATATATGTATATATGTATACACACACACACACACATATATATATACATATATGTACATCAGAGTGAGCACATAAATGAGAAGCAAGGTGGAAAAAATAGTACTCGAATATCAGAGGTAGAGTAATATTCTTTATTAAAAAGCATTCTAAACAAAACTGTTTGACAAACGGGAATGTGAAACTCTGAGTAACAGTTTTTGATATTTTTGCTGCTTTTTAATAAAGTATATATATATATAGGTATATATATGTATACACAGACACACATTAATACACATGTGTATATATATATCTTTCATTTTTTACTCATTTCAGTTATTAGACTGTGGCATTGCCTTGAAGAACTTTTGGTAGAATGAATTGACTCCAGTACTTATTCTCTTTTGTAAAGCCTGATACATACAGTTCTATATTTAAGAGATGAGGAATTATGTACATTATTTACATTAGACGGATATTTCTCCTCATCTTGTTTGTTGTTAACACAACGTTTCAGCTGATATACCCACCAGCCTTCATCAGGTGTCTTGGGGAAATTTTGAACCTGGGTTCTCATTCCTAAGGTATTTTTCGATGTTGTTATTATTATTATTATTATTATTATTATTATTATTATCATTATCATTATTATTATTGTTCAGGTCACTGCTTGGAATTGAACTCGGAATCTTGGGGTCAGTAGCCCGTGATCTTAATCACTACGCCATATGCCCATGGGTATATGGCCTAGTGGCCCATCCCTAAATCTAAAATAAGAATGAGCAAGAAGTTGCTATATATATATACATATATATTGTCAATGTATCAGATATACGAAAAAGAAACACACATTAATAATTAATGCGTGTGTGTGTGTGTAATGTATCATCGTCTTTTTGCCTTGACATTGTGTGCTAGTTATAAACGAATGTCAATGTCATGCCGGCAGTTCCTTTCATTTCCAGTTTCCCATGGAAACATGTCTGGCCATGGTGAAATGTTATCTTACTTAAGACCATGTGAGGGTTGGTGACAGTAAGAGCATTCATCTGTAGAGAATCCACCTTAACAAAGTCCATCTGACCCATACAATCATGGAGAAGAAGTGGATATTAGAACAATGGTGAATAAGGCAACTGAAAAAAAAAACTTCAAACATAAATGATGATGAGGTTGACTGTGGTGGTGATGATGATGATGATAATAATGACAGCAATGACAATGATGTTGATGATGGTGATGATGGATCATTTTGAAACATTGTGGGACTAACGAATGCACCAAAGCTGACAGTGAAACAGGGAGTTATTGAGTTGTCTCCCTTGTGTTTCTGGAGTGAAAATTAATCATTTAAATAATGATTTCCTTTCTCGTTAACAAGGGTATAATTTTGATTACTGAAAATTAATTGACTCACTACATCAAGTATGATAGGGTCCACTATAGTATCAGGTTTATATGCAGCAAGCATCTCTGTGCATTTTATCTTCAGACATTCTGCTTGGAACAATGAAGTTTTGTCCTTGTTTCAAATTTATTAAAACAAACTTACAAATCCCAACTTTCAAATGTTCATGAACCACTGCCACCGCCAACACCACCAACACCACTATCCCTGCTGCTGCTGTTGCTACTAGTACTACTCTTGTGAAGTACCTGAAACTACTGCAAATAATTATACAAGCCAATGTAGGAGCCTCTATGTGGTTGCTCAACGTCCTAAAAATAGCAAGCAAATCTCCTTCAAATCATAAATCTCAATATCTCACAAATGAACAGATTGGATGACACAGTGCAAGGTTCACTGCATTTGATGCAATAAAATCAAATAAATAAAAATGATAAGGTGTGTGGGCGTGAGAGTCACATCTGGAATGTCTTTTGGTGATAAATTCTGCTTGATCAGCACTGCCCTGATGTTAAACAACGACAAATATCATCATTGTTATTGTCATTATCAGTATCATTACCATCATCTTCATCATAATCATCATAATCATCATCGTCGTCATCATCATTATCATCAGCATCATAATCGTTATCAGCATCATTATCATCATCAACATCATCATCAATGTCATCATCACCATCTTCAACATTATCATTTTTCATCATCAGCATCATCATCCTTGCCATCATCACCATCATCATCATACTCATCATAATTGTCATCATTGTCATCATCATACTCATCATTGTCGTCGTCGTCCAGCCTCATTTATCATTATCAACATCATTTTCAGCATCGTTGTCATCATCATCATCACTGTCACCACCATCTTCATCACTGTCATTTTTCATCATCATCATCATCATCATACTCATCATCATCATCTTCATTATCATCATCACAGTCATCAGTAGCAGCAATAACTATTCTTTTATTAGAAAGTTTATTATTGTATTATAATGTTTCTGAGTCCTATAATATCTCTGTGAGATATTTATGAGGAATAAAACTCTATTGGTACTAAATCTCTATCTCAGATTTAATTATAACACCACAAAATAAAATTAAAACTATAATCGATCATAATAAACCATAATTTCCACTGAACATACAACAATATTTAACCAGCCAATAAACAGAAAATGGATAACAGCATTCTCTAATCGAAAAAATATTTAGGAAAAATTTTTATTAAATATAAATATAATAATGAAATCCATATATAACGGAAAAATGTGCGACCCCGATCACAGAAATGAATATTAATTAGTGTAGAAATATTTTTAAAAATCTGCAATATAAAACTTAAATAATTTAGTGTTAAAATATGCAACAGTAAAAAAGTTATTGATTACATGGTATGGTTGTGTGGTAAAAAGTTTGTTTCTCAGCCACATTGTTCCAGGTTCAGTCCCACTGTGTGGCATTTTCTACAAGTGTCTTCTGCTATAGTCCCAGGCTGACCAAAAGATTTGTGTGTAGATTTGGTAGACAGAAACTGTCCTACATGTATGTATATACGTATGTATGAATGTATGTATGTATGTATATGTATTTATATATGTATGTATATATATATGTGTATATGTGCATATGTATGTATATATGTGTGTGTGTGCATATAAGTATGTATGTATATATGTGTATATATATATTCATACATACAATGTATGTATATTATACATACATATATATATATATATATATATATATATATATATATATATATATATATATATATGTATCATAAATATTTAAATAGGCACAGGAGTGGCTGTGTGGTAAGAAGCTTGCTTCCCAACCACATGGTTCTGGGTTCAGCCCCACTGCATGGCACCTTGGGCAAGTGTCTTCTACTATAGCCTTCAGCTGACCAAAGCCTTGTGAGTTGATATGGTAGACGGAAACTGCAAGAAGCCCATCATACATATATGTGTATGTATATATGTACTTGTGTGTCTGTGTTTGTCCCTCCACCATTATTACTTGACAATCGATGTAGGTGTGCTTACGTCCCTGTAACTTAGTGGTTCAGCAAAAGAGACTAATAGAATAAGTACTAGGCTTACAAAGAATAAATTCTGGGGTTGATTACTTCGACCAAAGACGGTGCTCCAGTATGGCCACAGTCAAATGACGGAAACAAGTAAAAAGAGTAAAATATACATACACACATACATACACGCACACATATATATATATATACGTACATACACATACACATATATATATATATATATATAAATATAGTAAGAGGAGGGATATAATATTCAGGCAGATACCGAATTTCTGTATGTAAAATACCAAGGCTGGTTCCTTCAAATGGTGCTTTTTGGTAAACTTCCTTTAATTCCCATCCAATGTTACAGTTTATTTCTTGCTTACTTAGAGTGTAAAGTACAACATTGATAATAAGGAGGATTTGAACATTCAAGCTTTATGTTTATTTCCAGTTTGTTTATTTATAATAATTGTCAGACACATGTTTTAATCGCACTAACTGCATATTTGCAATGCTTTTAATATGGCACCAGCACCAGCAGGGTGGCCAATTAACTTGCAATACAAAGACCTCTTACTTGAGAGAGGGAATGGAACCTTGTGAGAGGTGACAGAGGGACCATATCTTACAATTGAGGAGATACTTGGCCACCCCAGTCAGACAAGGAAGAGAAGGCAGGTGGAAGAGAGTCAGCGAAAAAGATAGAGAGACAGTAAGAGAGAGAGAGAGGAAGAATAGATGGCATTGGAGATGTATTGAGGCCTACTGGCAGGGAACAGTGGGGAGAGTCTAGAAGTACAGGGGAGATAGAGGGGTACATTCCATAAGAGTGAGGGGATATAGTTAGAGATGGGGGAAGACTTGACTGTAGCAAGTGATGATGAGGGGAACTGAAGTGACAGGGAGTGGGGTAAGGAAGAAATGAAAGGGTATAGAGAGTGGATAGGCACATGAGAGAATGGAAGGGAGGGGCAGGGCTTACCACAGGTGATGAGAAGAGGGGGCATTATATATATATACACACACACATGCATCACATATGCACACGTGTGTGTGTGTGCATATATGCATGTGTGTGTGTGATTCAGTTTATTCTTGCCAATATAGAAAGAACTAGTTTTTAACCTAGATTTAAGGCTCCCTCACTGGAATTTCAACATCAACAACAGGGTATTTTTTGTTTGTAAGTATGTTTGTATGTGTATAAGTATACTAAGAGAGTGAGACAAATGATTGGCTGCCTTTTCAGTGTAAAGGGAGTGCTTGTATACTTAATGTAGTACACCAAGAAATTCTAATTAATTAAAATTACACCCTCATTAATGAGAACAATCATTATCTAAATCACTAATTCTGATTTTAAAAAGGGTGGAGAGATGACCCAAACTTTTTAGTTAATTAGAATGAATTACACAGGAATGCAGTAGGGTATGTGACTGATTAGAAGCAACTTTATAGATCCAGCAAAACCAAATTCACTGATATGACAAATGAAGCAGCTTCTTTATTTCAATCAAACTTCACTAGGCCAGGCCCACTGTTTCTGTCATTATAACGAGGTGTCATTGTCTCACATGCTACAGACAATAAGAAGTTAAGGAAATTTGATTGCTACATTAACCTGGCGTGAGAAGTAATTACTATATATGGAGTCTAAAGACTTGTTAAATAATTATCAGACTCTGAAAGATCTGATTTGTTAAATTAATTAAACTAAAAGTTACAGCTCCAATTTGAATACATTGTGAAATTAATTGTTACTGTTTTAAAAATCAATTGTGCTATTAGCTTCTACTGAGTCATACAAACAGCTGTTGTGAATAATGGCTTTGATAGTAAATGGCAGTTGATATAACAATAAATGAATTTTACTGAAAATAAGTAGGATTAAAGTGAAGGATGTCTGTGGATGATGATGGTAATGATGATGATGACAACGAAGAGGATGAAATGCAAAGTGAACCTGATCAGAATTTGATGGACGAAATGCTACAATGCATTTTGTCTAGTATTCTAAAAATTCTGCCTGTTCAGTACCTGAAAATCATTAAATAAGACGTTCAGTTTATGCATCCATTTCCTACATTATGGAAATCTTTTCCGAAAATCTTGCTATAACAAGGAATTCCATCTGGCCAACTATTTTCTCTGTCCATTATTCCTGGGAGGGTGGTGGAGTAGTGTCCTTGGCATCACCTCCGTAGGGTCCTATCAGAAGCAACCATCATTACAAGATGGATTCCTAAGCCTAACCAACAGAGACTATCGATATTATCCAACCATTTGTTCTTGGTCTGCCTCTAAGTCTCCTGCTGGTCTGGTCAGCTTCAAGAACTCATCTTGTGATTATTTCCTGTAACATTCTAATAACTTGTCTGTAGTACCACAACATGGAATTCGGTGATTTGAAATCTTTTTTCTGTTGATTTCCATGTAATATGGAAGTCAAAATCTACAGAAGTCAAATAGGAAATAGGTCTAATGTTACAATATTCCACTTTGGCACAGGCATCACTGTGTAGTAAGAAATTTTCTTCCCAACCACATAGTTCCAGGTTCAGTCCCACCACATTGCATCTTGGGTAAATCTCTTCTACTATAGCCTCAGGCTGACCAAAGCCTTGCGAGTGGATTTGGTTGATGGAAAATGAAAAGAAGGCTATTGTAGATATATATGTGTGTGTGTGTGTGTGTATGTATGAGTGTTTCTGTTTGTCTCCCAATCTCTCTCTCTAGCCAGGTAACCATGTATCTCTTCCACAGCAAGAACCTGTTTCTGTCTCTCTGTCTCACTATAACCTTTCATCTGACACAAGATCTTCTCCTCCAATGCCCCCTTCCCTCTCAAAGGATTTTTGTCTTGCAACTTACTTATTGACCTTTGCCAGTACTGATGCCACATAAAAAGCATTCAGTCCACTCTGTGAAGGGGTTGGCATTTGGAAGGGCATCCAGCTGTAAAAACCTTGTCAAAACTGACCTCACCTGTGCTTGTGCCATGTAAAAAGCACTAAGCCCACTTTGCTGGGTCGTTGGTGTTAAGAAAAACCAGCTGCAAAAACCCTGCCAAAACAGACACAGAAGTCCGGTGCACGCTCCAACCTGGGCAGCTTCTGTCAAACTGTCTAAGCCATGCCAGTATGAAAGGTAGACGTTGAACGATGATGATGATGATGAACAAGCATAGATATGATTTTAAGTTACTAATTTTGATGAGGTGAGTCCCTGTTCAAAGACCAAAGCCATTGTAAAACCTTTCAATACCAAGTTGGTTGGATCAGTAATCTAAAGGTTCGGTGATTAAAGTTAAGCAACGCAAGAGTTTCAAAGATTAAACTTTTGGGGGTGGAGAGATGATAACGATGGTAAGGAGGAAGATAAAGAGATAAATGTAGTTTGATGGAAGAATATATTCCTTTAGAAAATGTCTAATGAATTGGCAGAACAACATGTCCATGAATTAGTATTAGTAGCATTTTTTTTTTACTTCTTGCTTCAGTCATTATTCATCAAGGCCATGCAGGAGCACCACCTTCAAGAAATTTAGTCAAACAATATGATTGTGGAGGACAATCATATTGTTATGAATGAAAAATTATATTCAGATAATTTCTTGTTCATACGACGCCAAATTAGAACCCAGACCTCTGGTTTTGCAAGGAAAGATGGGAAAAGTAATTTATTCTGGTCATGTGACTGTTTAAAGTGTTAGTGGCATGCTTTTTACTGTATAGATGGACTATAAAGACTACTAGTGAACATGTGGCAAGTGAGTTAGTCCATACTGGGAGCTGATGTTCAACATTGATGTGTGAGGCAGTTGGTTTGGAGTCTGCTGGAAATCAATGTGATGGAAGTTCAAGTGAGTAGTTTATGTGAATAGCTGGTTTGAAGTCAGTGCGGTTGATGTGTGAGATGGGACCAGGCTATTTCATGTTGAACAGTTGACACAGTAATTGGTGTCAGAAGCAAGATATTTATTGCAATGATGAATATCAGTGGTTGATGTGAACAGTGGTATCTTTGCAAGGTGGAAGGTTTTGAATTTGCTGCATAAATAGTCAGTGTTAACCTGGCAATGTAAAGATTGTGGAATGGTTGTGGGACTAACGTGAATTTGGGAGAAACAGTAGAATCCATTTGGAAAAAACAAAAAGATAAGAAAAGAAAATAATATCATTAGAATGAGCGTAATCATTACCAGCGTTGCCTTCTAGCACTTGTGCTGGTGGCACATTAGAAAATCATTCGAGTGAGGTCATTGCTAGTGTCGCTGGACTGGCTCCCATGCAGGTGGCACTTAAAAAACACCATTTTGAGCATGGCCATTGCCAGTACCCCCTAACTGGCCTTCGTGCCGGTGGCACGTAAAAGCACCCACTACACTCTTGGAGTGGTTGGCGTTAGGAAGGGCATCCAGCTGTAGAAACTCTGCCAGATCAGATTGGAGCCTGGTGCAGCCTTCTGTCTTGCCAGGCCTCAGTCAAATCGTCCAACCCATGCTAGCATGGAAAGCGGATGTTATGATGATGATAGATGAATGGTGAGTGAAAGAAGAGCTCATTAAAAGAAGTTTACCCATTTCTCTAAAACCTCTTTAAAGAATTGCCAATTTATTCCATAAATGTTTCTTCACCTCTTATTTAAAGTACTTTTGTTTTGGTTATACTCAACGGTTTTGTTTATTATTGTCAACTCTTCTGAATTCTGCAACTACTGCTTCTTCTGCTCCAAGCAAACTGGCTTGCTTAGCTCACCTACGTACTTCTGTGTCTGTAGCTCAGAAGAGCTTGTTGATGTTATCAGGAGGTCGTGTGGGCGTAACAATATATGCAAACACACACACACAATGGGCATCTTTCAGTTTCTATCTACCAAATCCACTCAAAAGTCTTTGGTCAACCTGACGCTATAGCAGAAGACATTTGCCCAAGGTACAATATAGTAGGATTGAACTCAGAGCCATGTGGTTGGGAAGCAACCTTCTTACCACACAGCTACACTGCACCTAGCATGTTAACAAATGGAAAATTAATTACAGTTGGATAAGTTTCAGGTGAGAACAGGTGTCTGTGAGAAGCGTATCCACCTCATATGTCTGAGTGTAAATGGTGTGAGAAGAACTGTAGCAGCATAGTACACTGTTCCTGGCTCTTCGTTAGAACAGTACTTTGGGTCATTTACACATGTTCATGAAATGCCATTTGGAAATAATTTTGTCCAATTGGTCATTTCTCTACTTAATGTTTCGCGATATTCATCTTGTCTTCACATTCTGAGTTCAAATTCCACCAAGGTTGATTTTGCTTTTCATCTTTTCAGGGTCAATAAAATAAGCACCAGTTGAGCACAGAGGGTCAATGTAATCGACTTACCCCTCCCCCAAACCTGGTGGCCTGGTATCAAAATTTGAAACAAATATATTTAAATTCACCCTTCTTTGACACACATACCACCACTTCAGTAGGCAGCAGATGTGTCTGAGTTCAAATTCCACCAAGGTTGATTTTGCCTTGCATCCTTTGGATGTCCATAAAATAAGTTTTAGCTGAACCCTGAGGTTGATGTAAACATATTATTCCCTCCCACGAAATTACTGCCCTTATGCCAAAATTCAAAGCCAATATTACTGGATTAAATTCTTTGCATTTATCAAGGAAACAAAGCACCATAAAATATGCCTTCAAACTTTATCAGTTGATGTTTGAGTAGAGACTGGCTTTAAACATGTCAGTGTTGGCTGGATTTAAAAAAAAATAAAACCTCATCTGATTTTCGAAACCCACCAAAAATGCAAATACCTCAACCACTTTTGAATTATGCACAAATTAAATAAATTAAACACAATGGAATGAAATATTCAGAAATAAAACTATGTACAGGTACTGTTATTCAGTGTCACAGATATCTATCTATCTATCCATCTATCTATCTATCTATCCATCTGTCTGTCTGCCTGCCCGCCGCCCGTCCGTCCGTCCGTCTGTCTTATCTGTCTATCTATCTGTCTATTTCTACATTGTATTGTCCCCCCTGTGTTCGACCCTGTGTGGCTAATAAAGAAATGTATCTATCTATATGGCTCTCTCTATTTGTCTGTCTATCTGTCTGTCTATGTTATTTATCTCTATCTATCTGTCTGTCTGTCAATCTATCTATCTATCTACCTACCTAATCTGTTCCTGTCTGCCTGTCTCTCGCTTTATCTATCTATGTTTACCTACCTACCTACATACATACATACATACATACATACAAACATATCTATCCATATACCTATCTATCTATTTAATCTATCACTGTATCTCTCCATCTATATCTACCTACCTACCCACCAATCTATCTGTCTATCTGTCTTGTCTATCTATTTATTTAATGTATCTATCTATCTATCTATCTATCTATCCATCCATCCATCCATCTATCTATCTATCTATCTATCTATCCATCTGTCTGCCTGCCCGCCGCCCGTCCGTCCGTCCGTCTGTCTGTCTATCTATCTGTCTATTTCTACATTGTATTGTCCCCTCTGTGTTCGACCCTGTGTGGCTAATAAAGAAATTTATCTATCTATATGTCTCTCTCTATTTGTCTGTCTATTTATCTGTCTGTCTGTCTGTCTTGTCTATCTATTTATTTAATGTATCTATCTATCTATCTATCTATCTATCTATCTGTTTGTCTGTCTGTCTGTATTCAGCACATACATACATACATACATACATACAGCACATACATACAACACATACACGTCACACATAAATAATTGTGGTTGTAAGTTATTCAGTGTGATTTTTGTGTCTGTTCTCTTCTAACATGGTCTGTGTTGTTATTCACTGTGCATTTATATGACAACCTTTGCGTCTGTGTACACCTAAGTGTGATTGATCATATTATCTCGGACAGCACACCTTAATTTATTAGAAGCTGTTTGACACAACCTTGTACATTCTTCTTTCCATCTATCTGTTTGTCAATGGCTAGCAAGCTTGTTGGCAGTAATCTCAATGTAATTGATTCAGACAGTTAAATGTAAATCTTATACATCACTTTCAGTTTAGCAATCAGTCTAATAGTTTTTCCTCAAAGTAGGGTGTCCTATTGCCTGGTTTCATGATTTTTCTATTGTAACTTAGATTCATTGAGATAATATCCATCCAAATATTTTTGTTTTCTGTCTTAAGCAATTCAATGAACTGTTGTCCATAAAATGTCAATATCTTATGCAAACATATATCTTCTTAATGCATTTCTTTCATCCAAATTTTCCACACTAATCTTGCTAGATGTTGTTGTTGTTGTTATTTAGACTAAAACCAAGCAAATTATGATCAAAGCATTCCAAGCATGACCAAACCAACATATTTTCATGTATCCATTATTATATTATCTAATGTGTCCTTCCTTTTATAACATTGTAAGGTGTGGTTTGAAGGACATTTGGTAGTTATTTCTAATAGGTTGAATGACCACGTAGAAGCTACCTCGTTGAGTCTGACCAATGAACAGATGTGAGACAGTAGAGTGGGTACAGCATTGATCTCATTGCTTAAGTGTTATGGGTTCAAATTAAACTTTAAGACTGGCACTCTGTCAATTACTATGACAAAGGTTCCAGTTGATCCGATCAATAGAACAGCATGCTTATGAACTTAACAGACAAGTGGCGGGTAGGCACATGGCTTAGTGGTTAGGGTGTTGGACTAATGATCTTAAGATTGTGGTTTCAGTTCCTGGACTGGGTGACAGGTTGTGTCCTTGAGAAAAACACTTCATTTCGTGTTGCTCCAGTCCACTCAGCTGGCAGAGTGAATGACCCTGTAATAGATCGGTGTCCCATCGAGAAGGGGAATATATATGTCATGAAACCTGGGAAATGGGCCCTTATAAAGTGGCATGACTCAAGAAGGTAAATTTACTTTATTTACTGGAAGGGGATCCAGCAGTAGAAACCCTTGCCAAATCAAATCGGAATCTGGTGCAGGTCCCTGGCTTACTAGTTCTCAGTCAAACCATCCAACCCATGCCAGCATGGAAAACGAACATTAACTGATGATGATGATGATTTCGAATATGCAGTTTATAGCGTTTCTATAAAAGATACTTAGTTGCTTTTTGCCTCCATGTATCTAAATTGTCGTTTAGCCACAGGTCAGGTCAGCACTGATCTAGCTGATCTATGATCAAAGACATTCTAACCATGACTACTCTGTCTAATATTTTGGTAGGATATATATTTATAACTACATTAAGGTGGTGAGGTGGAAGAAGCATTAGCACACTGGATGAAATGCTTACCAGCATTTCATCCTTGTTCACATTCTGAGTTCAAATTCTACCAAGGTTGACTTTGCCTTTCATCTTTTCAGGGCCAATAAAATAAGTGCCAGTTGAATATTATGGGTTGATTTAATCGACTTATGTCCTCCCTTGTAATTGCTGATCTTGTGCCAAAATTTGAAACCAATACATTTATGACAACATTATCCAACGTGTTCTGCCTTTTTAATGGTAGTAGGATCTTATTTGAGTGGCATTTGGCTGTTATAGGTATCAGGCAAAACAATTGTGTAAAATTTCACTCTTTGGTTCATTCGAGTGTTTAACTGTTAAAAAGAAATACCAGATCATCTGAGGGAGGAAGCGAGAAAGAGATGAGAGAGGAGACAGCTAAACTACCTTGTCATAAACATGAGTGCTGTTCCTATGATGTCATGGATTTTAGAGAGCCTTTTGAAGTCTGGATTAAACTCACATTTCATATCAGTTCCATCCTCACACTGGTCTTCAATTATTCAATTTAGTTCAGGCTGCAGTGGAATTAGATTTGCTTTCAAAAGTTTCAAGTAGAAATTCCTCATGTGACAGACTCTACTATCAATTTCGATGTATGAGAGCCTGGAGGCTTAGTATACTTGTTATTACTTGTGTTTGTGTCTCTGATGTGTCTTCAATCACGCTAAAGATTTGCAAGGTTGTCCACACTGAGGACAGGACACAGAACCATTACAACGATCCCCCGGGAATACATTTCTGTATTTTGCCCCAGTTCTTCAAAACAAGATTGATATCCATTTAAATCACGCTTGGGCAAGCTCTTCAAATTACTATATACAGTAATAGGTAAGTACAATCCAGGGATCCAAGTGTAGAAAGTAGGTTTCAAGCATTTAAATGGTTAGTACAAATAAGAAAAGGTAGACGATATATGATAAACTATATTTATTAACATTATACGTTCTGATACTTTTGGTTTTCCTGATATTTGACTGTATTATTATCCCTCAAAATCCCAGTGGAAATGAGTATAGTTTTGTTCATTGATGCAGCATATTTGAGATCTCTACTACAACTACTACTACTACTGTCATTGTTTTTATTTTAGTGGTTGTTTTCTCATTCGTCTGCAAATATGGGAAACAGCTTTCGACATGCATGATTCAGTGACATCATTGGAAATACAAATGCTTGTGGTAAACAAGTTTCTTAGTCAATGGTTCCAAATATTTTTGAGTTTGTAGTGCACTAGGATCAAAAAACATATTACAAGCAAACTTTGCATGGACTGTTAAAAACAAAATATCCTGTTGGTGCAAGTGTGGCTGTGGGGTAAGAAGTATGCTTACCACATGGTTTCAGGTTCAGTTCAA
This sequence comes from Octopus bimaculoides, assembly GCF_046866305.1. Classification (NCBI taxonomy): domain Eukaryota; kingdom Metazoa; phylum Mollusca; class Cephalopoda; order Octopoda; family Octopodidae; genus Octopus; species Octopus bimaculoides. The sequence goes on along the minus strand of NC_142948.1, from coordinate 16,462,443 downwards.
CTGCATGAAACCTTTGGCCAATGTCTTCTACTATAGCCTTAGATCAATCAAAGCCTTGTGAGTGGATTTGATAGATGGAAATTGAAAGAAGCACATTGTGTGTGTATATATATATACATATATATATATAAATAGTAGTCATTGCTGATGAGCTAAGCAAAACTAGCTAGCTAGTATAGTGACTTGGTTACTGTGGGGCACTATCTCCCCAGTCAGTACATAGATTTGTGCTTTTTTGTGGCTATAAGGGTCTTTGACTCTAGTTTCTAGCAATGTAGGTGCTACCCTGCAACCTCAGTCACTATTAGTGACAAATGAAATTTTCCTTTATTTTATATATATGTATGTATAGAGTGTTAGGTATGGTGTACAGGAATTGATTATTGAGAAAAAACTCTGTCAGAATTTTGGAAAAAAAATCTTTTTATTTCTTCATTATTATTAGCTCTTTTGTTTATTTCTGGAACTTGTCAAATGAAATTTTGTGAATGTACAAACAGCTTGTTCATTTATATAAAGCAGATGTTTTTGGGGGTCTCAGTACCTCATCTGTTTTATATTAATGAACAAGCTGTGTGTACATTCACAAGACTTTATCTGACAAGTTCCAGAAACAAATGAAATAATAAAGAAATAAAAAGATTTTTTTTTTCCAAAATTCTGACGACTTTTTTCTCAATATATATATATAAATATATATATATATATATAAATTATAAAAAAAAAAACATACCAACATTTTTGGTTACTTGTAACAAAATTATAAATACATGATTTGCAAGATCTTCCACTTGCAGCATGGATATTCTAAGGTCTCAAAATAAATTTTAAAACCATAGAGCATTGTAAAACCTACATACAGCTTACATTTTGAGAACTGCTGCTGTGTGTTAATATAATCTAATGTTCCATCTGTTAGGTATCTTTCTACCAAGTAAACTGACATTTATTACATGAAAGAAATTTCAGAGTTATTCAATTTTGATGTAGTACATTTAAGATATTAGTTTTTCAAAACGTTGTTAATTCAGTGACAACATGAAGTTAAGCATACATACATATATTATGGGTCATTCCATAAATAATGGAGTTTTTTCAATTGCATAAACTAAAAGATGGAGCGGGACGGGATAAAATATCTGTATTGACTTGCTATAAAAGCTGATAGTAATTTCACCTTGTACTTATTCTTAGTGCAAGTTTTAAAGAGTACAGTTCAATAATAACACTTATTTTTTCAAAGCTATAATGGAAGTGGCAAAGGAGCATATTCGGCATATTTTATTTTATGAGTTCAATAAAGGCAACAAAGCAATGCACATTACAAAGAATACTAATGCAGTATATGGGGATTGGACAATAAGCGTAAGTCAGTGTCAATGGTGGTTCCAGAAATTCCAAGCAGGAAAGTACAGCCTAGAAGATGAGCCACATCCTGGAAGATATGTAGAGCTTGACAAAGATGTCCTGTAAACCCTTGTGGAACAAAATCCCATCGTAACTGTTGAGGAACTAGCAGAGAAGCTTGGATTTGGTCATTCAACCATTCATTGACACCTCTGTGCCATCAGAAAAGTCAGCAAATTGGGTCAATGGGTGCCTCACAAAGTTTCTGAGTCCAATCGTGTGCAGAGAGTGAATGTGTGCTCTTCTTTGCTGTCACGTCTCACCATAATGAATGTTAAGTGCCAAAGACAGTGGGTAGGGAAAGGAGAAACACTGGCACCCCAGGCTAAAGAATGTCTTCACCTATATAAGGTGTTATCTGTTATTGAGGCCTTCACTGGTGCATTCCACCAGTATTCCTTTTCATTATGAGTGACTATGGCTTCTACCATATTGTGGGTTCTTATTTCTTTGTCCTTGGGATTATCCTTTCAACGGATTTCATTATAGAGGGTCCTCACTACAACGTCATGTCTCTTCGGTAGATAATACCAAGATAACACTTTTGGACAACTGTTTGATGTGGGTGTTATCTTCAGTGTGAACTGCATCAGTTGTCACATTTTACTGCTTCTCCTGCATCACTATTCCTTTTATGCATCAGGTATTTGGTTGATATTTCCTGTTCTGGGATTGCAAATGCATACCCTTCAAAATTGGAGGTTGTAATCCAGCTATTCATCCATGATAAACTGCTTTGGTGATCTATCATCATGGAGCTTTCTACTAACATATCCATGCATAGTCTTCTGCTCATATAGGCTTATCCTCTCATCTGATGATACGTTGCGGTACAGCCATGTGACTTCTTTGGGCATGTATTCTAGGTTATCAGACAAAGAGTGTTGCTCAAGGAGCTGCCTTCCAAGTCTTATGATGTTAAGCCTCTGCCACCTTGTTTATGTTTTAGGTAGAGGCAGTCTACATCACTGCTTATGTGGAAATTATGTGTGACTGTTAGTATTTTTCAGGTTTTCACATCAGTGGCTCTGATCTCATCAAGTGTCCAATCAAGCAGCCCAAATATTGGTATGAGTACTGGCACTACAAACACATTGTGAGTCATTGTCTTACTGAATACAGAGAGTTCTGAGGCCCAAATTTTCTGTATTCAGCTGTAATATTCTTTAGTGACACATATTTTGTTACATGTGCCATTGTAAGATACAGTTTCATCCACTCCATAGATACTTGCTGCATTCCTCATCAGATACAGGGGAAACAGTCAATATGTATGTATGGATGGATGGATGTACATACATACATACATACATACATACATACATACATACATACATACATGTATGTATTTGGAGAGTGAGAGAAAGAAAGAACTGATGTATGAACATCATAAAATATATCCATGGCATTTGAATTATGGATATTTTCAGAAATCTAAATGATTCAGCTTTTTATTTTAGATATACAGACAGATATATACATTGAAAATTTATGCTGAAAATGACATCGGAGAAAACAAAATGTTATTTGTAATTGAATGTTCAGAGAAACATTAAATAAGCAGAATTGTCTTTGACATTTTGAGCTTAAGCATTTTTTCCAAAAGTCAGAGACAGAAGGAAGTGCAGAGGAAGGAAAGAATAAAGAGAGTATTGTAAAAACATGTTCTGTTCTAAAAATATATATATTAACAGAGGAAGTATAAATACTGAGGAGTAATATTTATCGCCACTTAAACATGGATGCTCTGTTAGAGCAAACTATTCTATGATACATACCATGACAGAAACTCTTGTATTAGTTTTTGGCGAGCTGGCAGAAACGTTAACACGACGTGCGAAATGCTTAGCGGTATTTCATCTGCTACTACGTTCTGAGTTCAACTTTGCCTTTCATCCTTTTGGGGTCGATTAAATAAGTACCAGTAATGCACTGTGGTCGATATAATCGACTTAATCCGTTTGTCTGTCCCCTCTGTGTGTAGCCCATTGTGGGCAGTAAAGAAATAAGAAACTCTTGTATTAGTTTTTGGCGCAAAATGCACTCTCATTTGTATCACTAGCATGGAGATAAATCCTTGCCACCTCCTTGATTCATTTTGCCAATGATGGATACTTGACATGTTAAAGAGAGCAGCTACTCATCTTCCTGCCAGTGATACATAGACAGACAGTGCCAGAACAGTCTCTGATATCACGATTATCCAGAGAGTTTGTATTAATACTTCCTCTGTCACTAATATATATATTTTTCATTAAACTCATTGGCTAATCACAACATCAGTGCCTCTTCCGGTGCCATTTTTCTATATATTGCTGGTGGAGAGATGAATTATTCTTATCTCTAGCTGTCAAGTGTCCATCATTGACAAGACCAAGAAAGGTCAAAATCACATGATTTGGTGGTCTCAACATTGGAGACCATTGTGCATAAATTTCTAAAACACATTCTAGACATGGCCATCACAAAATTTTGGTGAACATTAACTATCAGGGATTGATACCCAATGCATTCCTTTGCAAGAAAGTAGCCAGCAATATGAAGAGGCATTTACTCCTACTTCTAGCAGGGTGAGCAATCACAAAGATGTTTTTCTGGGGCGGGGGTGAAGATATGGGATGTAAATGGTCAACACCTACTATGGTACAGGAAAAACCAATGAAGATGTGAAGAGGCAAGGCAGATCTGTTGATGTCTTGGTTTACTGGAAAAGACCAGAAAGAGTCAGTAGATGTGGAAATATTTCATATTGCATAATGATTCAACTTCTAGAAGCATGACAAAAGAGATGTGACATACTGGCACTTATTATACTATATATACATGCACACACACACATAAATACATATATACCTACATATATATAATAAATATATATTTATATATACACACATATATAGATGTATATAATTATAATATATATAATTATAATATAATATATATATATATATATATATATGTCCATATAGTAGAAAGGAGTAATTATTATTGGTGTTTTGTTTTTATTGTTATTATTACTAACAACAACATATTTCTTTTAACCTTAATACAATATATCTGTATGCATGTGTATACATAATATGATACTATATATATGTATACGCATATATATTTAAAGCATGTGTATAAACGTATATGTGTTTGTGTGTGAGTGTGTATCTGTACATATTAATAAATGCAATATATATGTATGTATGTATGTATGTATATATATAAATATATAAATATATGTATATATATATAAATATATGTATATATATATATATATATATATATATATATATATACATATGTGTGTATATATATATGTGTGTGTGTGTGTATATATATATATATATACATATGTGTATATATATATATATATATATATATATATACATATGTGTGTGTATATATATATATATATACATATGTGTATATATATATATATATATATATATATATATATATACATATGTGTGTGTATATACATATATATATATATACATATGTGTGCGTATATACATATATATATATATACATATGTGTGTGTATATACATATATATATATATATACATATGTGTGTGTATATACATATATATATATATACATATGTGTGTGTATATACATATATATATACATACATATGTGTGTATATATACATATATATATATACATATGTGTGTATATATACATATATATATATACATATGTGTGTATATATACATATATATATATACATATGTGTGTATATATACATATATATATATACATATGTGTGTATATATACATATATATATATACATATGTGTGTATATATACATATATATATATACATATGTGTGTATATATACATATATATATATACATATGTGTGTATATATACATATATATATATACATATGTGTGTATATATACATATATATATACATGCATACAAATGTGTATATATAAAATATACATACAGGATCATATTATCCATGCATCATAAATTAAATGTGTATGAATAAATTTTCTAACTGAATGCATAGAAATTGTAAGTACATGTATGCGCATTATTCAATGCAAGATAGCTTTTGTGTAGGGAAGTATAAAAAAAGAAAAAGAGTGGCGGTGGTGATGGTAGGGGGAGATTTGGAGGTGAGTTTGAGGGGTTCATTATAGTGTAAGAATGGTTAGAAGGAGAAATTGCATATTAATATCCAATCTGATAAATCCAATAAAATATAAGTGAATCAGAAGTACCCCAGCCTCAAGTCAATAGGGGTATTTTCATAGAGTATCGCAAACAACTTTTATCTTTTACTTGTTTAAGTCACTGGACTACAGCCATACTGGAGCACTGCATAATTTGGTTTTTGCTGAATAAAACGATTTAAGTTCTTATTTGCTTTTTAAAGTCTGATACTTAGAGTTATATTTTCCTTCACTGTTGCTGAAATGATAAACAAGTGTAGGTGTGGCTGCGTGGTAAGAAGTTTGATTCCCAGTCACATGGCTTTGGGTTCAGTTCCACTGTGTGGCAACTCAAGCAAGTATCTTCTGCTATAGACTCAGACCAACCAAAGTCTTGTGAGTGGATTTGGTAGATGGAAACTGAAAGAAGCCAATCGTTTATGAGTGTGTGTGTCTTTGTGTCTGTGTTAATCCCCTACCACAACTTGACAGCCAGTGTTGGTATTTTGACATCCCCATAACTTAGCAGTTCAACAAAAGAGACTGGTATAATAAGTACGAGACTTAAAAAGAAAATAAGTACTGGGGTCGATTAGTTAGTGCCCCAGCATGGCTGCAGTCTAATGACTGAAAGAAGTAAAAGATAAAAGAAACCAAGATTGGTTGTCATGTGATCAGGAGGACAACCACAAAGACACACACGCACACACCCATGCATGTGTGACTACACATAAACATACACACATATATGTTCAAAGACAAACAAATCTGAAGCAAATTTGGAGTAGAAAGAGGGCATATCATTGATGAGATCATAAATAGCAATGAAAGGACTTTAGCAGACAACTGATTAATTGCTTCTCTGATTGATTAAGCAAGGAAACAATTAGTTAGTTGGCAAGATAACTAACCAGTTGACTAATAATAAAGAAGTGAAGTTGAACCAGTGTGTGTGTGAGTATTCATTATTGGCATAGTGACTCTCCAAAAATACAAAAAAAAAATGATTTATTTCAACATAGTTCACACCAAGAAATATTCAAACCAAATGTGGAAATGAAATGTGTGAGTGTGTGTGTGTGCGTGTGTGCATGTATCTGTGTGTTTGTGTGTACACTACCATCATCATCATCATCATCATTTGACATCCATGTTCCATGCTGGCATGGGTTGGACAATTTGACAAGGTTCTGATGAGTTGAAGGACTGCATTATGTTCCAGTGTTTGCATTAGCATAGTTTCTATGGTGGATGCCCTTTCCAGTGCTAACCACTTTACAGTGTGTACAGGGTGCAATTTTTGTGCCACTGGCACTATGGAGGTCCCCATGTTGCTCTCAAGTTAACAAACCCAACAAGAGTGCTGCATTTATATGCTTGAAGGGGTGAGGGTGAGGGTATGGGGGAAGAGGTTAGATTAGAGAAGGTTCTTGTAGAGGGGGCTCCATGGCTACTGACATTAAGAAGAGAAAGTGAGAATAGATTAGAAGTGTCTCTAAGGAAATTGACAGTAGTGATGAGGTGTCCAGGTGGCACCTCAGTTTTCAGGTGCAGTAGTGGGTAGGGGAGTGATATATATATATATATATATATATATATATATATATATATATATATATATATATATGTATATATATAGATATATGTATATATATAGATATATGTATATATATATATATATATATATGTATATATATAGATATATGTATATATATAGATATATATACAGCTGGTTGGCGTTAGGAAGGGCATCCAGCTGTAGAAACTCTGCCAAATCAGACTGGAGCCTGGTGTTGCCATCCGGTTTCACCAGTCCTCAGTCAAATCGTCCAACCCATGCTAGCATGGAAAGCGGACGTTAAACGATGATGATGATGATGATGATGATATGTATATATATATATATATATATATGTATATATATAGATATATATGTATATATATAGATATATGTATATATATATATATATATATATGTATATATATAGATATATGTATATATATAGATATATATATATATATATATATATGTATATATATAGATATATATATAGATATATATATAAGTATATATAGGTGCAGGAGTGGCTGTGTGGCAAGTAGCTTGCTTACGAACTACATGGTTCCAGGTTCAGTCCCATTGCGTGGCACCTTGGGCAAGTGTCTTCTACTATAGTCTCAGGCCAACCAAAGCCTTGTGAGTGGATTTGGTAGACGGAAACTGAAAGAAGCCTGTCGTACATATGTATATATATGTGTGTGTGTGTGTGTTTGTGTGTCTGTGTTTGTCCCCCAACATCACTTGACAACCGATGCTGGTGTGTTTTCGTCCCTGTAACTTAGTGGTTCAGCAAAAGAGATCAATAGAATAAGTACTAGGCTTACAAAGACTAAGTCCTGGGGTCGATTTGCTCGACTAAAGGCGGTGCTCCAGCATGGCCGCAGTTAAATGACTGAAACAAGTAAATGAGTAAAAGAATATATATATATAATAAAAAGTCAGGGTACAATATGTGCCTGTTTGCTTGAAAGAGGAGTTAAAACCCTCCAAAACCACACATCTCTCACTATATGTAAACACGCATGGAGAATATAGCAAATACATTTATCCAAAACATTCCTCCCACTTGTAAGATACATTAGTGAAATACAAATAAGATCATAGACATTCTAGTGTCAATTGATTTTGCTGAACCAACCCTCAAAGCTCGTCAGTTGGGCTTACTACATAAATCATTTCAAAAATCATATTATACATTTTGCTTATTTGAATTATGTTTGCTGACCACTTTATCATTATTTTTATAGGTAATGATAACCTTTACTTTTACTTTTACTTGTTTCAGTCATTTGACTGTGGCCATGCTGGAGCACCACCTTTAGTCGAGCAAATCGACCCCAGGACTTATTCTTTGGATGCCTATTAGTTATTCTATCGGTCTCTTTTGCCGAGCCGCTAAGTTACGGGGACATAAACACACCACCATCAGTTGTCATTTGAATTATATATATATATATATATATATATATATCACCTAACTGTCTGGATGTTTTGCGTTCTTGTCCCGTTTTGTATTTTATATATATATATATATATATATATATATATATATATATATATATATATCATCATCATCATCATCATCATCACCATCATCCTTTAACGTCTGTTGTCTATGCTGGCATGAGTTGGACAGTTTGACCAGAGCTGGCAAGTAGGAGAGCTGCATCAGGCTCCAGTCTGATATTAGGCTTGGTTTCTGTGGCTGGATACCCTTCTTAATGCCAACCACTTTACTGAGTCTGCTGCATACTTTTAACATGTCTCGGGCATGAATGGTTTTACGTGGCACCGGCACAAGTGACTTTTACCCGGCACTGGACTTAGCTCATCCAGTTTAAATTGTATATGTTGTTTAGATCACCTTAAACTGTTGTTGACATCCAGAGATGCTATCTTTTTTGCTGATGACACATGTTAATTAAGCACCAATATATTGGCTGACAAGATGATTGCTTGTACCAGTAGATGGCACTACCATATCACATGATTTCACAGTTACTGCTGATCATCAGTGGCAGTTGGCCTCACATCAACTGCCAAAATGAAAATCAGTCATACTGATATAGTATAACAATGGTTTAGCAGCTAGTGATGTCATGGAAAGCTAATGGACTATGAATAAATTAGCTATTAGTGACAGTAACTGTGTTTGTGAGGAATAATAATTGACTCATCCAAATTAAATTGGATGTGTTGTTTAGGTTGTCTTAAATTGTTGCTAATTTCTATTGATATTATTTCATGTTGACGACATGTGCTAATTAAGCACTGACTGTATCGGCTGACAAAATGATCGTCTGTACCTGTAGATGGCATTGCTGTATCAAAGGATTTCAATGATTTCTGCAGATCAGATACAAAAACTAGCCTTGCACTAAATGTGAGAAGGTATGAGAAGGTAAATCAGTGGAACTGATGTAGTGTAATGGCCAAACAGCCAGTGATGTCTCAAAAAGCCAGCAGGTTGTGAATAAATTAGCTATTAGTGAGGGTAGTAGTGTTTATAATGTATAAGTTTCCATGCACTTTCCCTCAACTAAATTCACTGATAATGCATTAGTCAGCTGGGGGCTAGAGTGGCAGACACTTGTCCAAGGTGCCACACAGTGTGACTGAACCTGGAACCATTTGGCTGGGAAGCAAACTTCTTACCACAAAGCCACATCTGTACCACATACAGAAATAGCAGCCACATCTCTCTTAAAGCTGATAATCACCTTTAGAAAGGAATTCCATGTTAGCTAATAAGGTCCTCAATGCACACTGTCTGAAAAATAATATGTTACATGACTGTCACAACTGGAATGTCTATGATTATAAATCTGACTAACAAAGGCTGACCAAGAGTTAAGCAATATAAAGCAGTAACAATTATCACAACATAAATAAAATCTTGGTTTGTCTAATTAACTCATGGCTGAAGATTTGAAGAGAAGAAGAATCTGAAGTTGCATCACCAGGTGAATTTAAATAGCTGACTAAGACTGACTAATATTTTGACTTGTGAAGTTTTAAAATTAACAATATCAATTCATAAACCCAGCGTGTGAGTGCATTCAAAAGCTGGTAATTAATTATGGTATAGATCAAGGCTGGAAAGAAGACATTTATAGCTCTATACCATAAGATAAGAGAAAGTAACTTACCTTTTCGTCTGTGCCATAAATGAAGCTCTTGAACATACCTACCTGCTCCACTTGACATATTGGTATTGTTACCTTCAAAACTCCACTTGTTGAACTATCAACCAGTCATGATTAACTATGCTTAAATTCACCTCATGTGCTGGAAAGTCACGTAAAGCATGATGTGATCTATTATGGCTACATTAAATAAAGATTTCTAGTGAAACAATTATTGGAAATATAAACTGCATTCTGTTATTTATTATATATAAGATAGATACAGTCATAGGTGTGTGGTTAGATGTCTGCTTCCAAACCACATGGTTCAGGGTTCAGTTCTACTGCATGGCACTTTGGGCAAGTGTCTTCAACTGTAACCTTGGGCCAACAAAAGTGAGGGAATTTGGTAGACAGAAACTGAAAGAAGTCCATCATGTGTGTGTGTGTGTGTGTGTGTGTGTGTGTGTGTGCGTGTGCGTGCGTGCGTGCATGCATGCATGTGTGTGTGTGTGTGTGAGAGAGAGAGTGTGTGTGTGTCTTTGTGTTTGTCCAATCCCCACTGCTTGACAACAGGTTTTGGTATGTTTACATCACTCTAACTTAGCGGTTTGACATAAGACACTGACAGAATAAGAACCAGGCTTTCAAAAACACAACTAATAGGGTTTTTTCATTCAACTAAAATTTTCCAAAGCAGTGCCCCAACATGACTGCAGTCTAATGAATGAAGCAAGTGAAAAGTAAAAGACACACACACTCACATATATATATACATATATATGTGTATATGCATGACATATATATATATATATATATATATATATATATATATATATATATATATATATATATATATATATATATATATATATATATATATATATATATATATATATATATACACACGTGTGTGCATTGTGCTATTGTCCTTTTATTGCACATGTTGTGTTTTGATGGTTTCTGTTTGTTGTGTTCTTTCTATTCTACCTTTGATTTATCCATGCAACACTCTGTACAACCTGTTGTTTACTTATTAAAAAAGATACCCTTTGAATATTATTTACGACTCTCACCCTTTTTTCCTTGCCTTTCACCCTTATTCCTTCCTCCTCTCTCTCTCTCTCTCTTTTCTCCCTTTTCCTCTCTGTCTTTCTCACCCTCTCGTTCTCACCTTTCTCTCTCGTTCCTTCCCCCCCCTCTCTCTCTCCCACTTGTTTCTCTGTCCCTCTGATTTCATTTTCCCTCTCTCCTATTCCTTAATCCCTTCCCCCTCCCTCATATTCTTCAATCTCTTTTGCTTTCCTTCCTCTCTTACCTCCCTTGTACCTTTTTCTCTCTCTCAAGCTTTGGTCCCTCTGATTTCTTTCCCCTCTCTCCTATTCCTTAGTCCCTCTTCCCTCTTCAACTCCTCCTCTCTCCTATCACATCATCGCTGTCTGGTTCAGGCATTTGTCCATTATACATCTATAATTCTATTTCACGTTACATTTGTCTGGTAGATGAAAGACCCTTTCTGCTATTTACTTATTTGTTTTCATGTATGTACACTTGTTTGCCTTTCCCAGAGGCTTAATGCTTTTAGCTTAAGTCCCTGACCCAGCTAGTTTCAAGTAGTATTCGAGATAAGTGAATGAAACTACAAAGACATTCTGGACTCCGACTGAAGAGGCAATTGGCTGCAAATGATCTTTGTGTCTTGTTTTGTCCTGTTTGCCATGGTCATGCTATCATCCTTTTTTTATGCATGTTGTGCTTTGATAGTTTCTGTTTGTTGTATTCTTCCTGTTCTACCTTTGATATATATATATATATATGTAGATATACATATAAATTCAGAAGAGTGGTACAATATATATACCCTTATAGGGCTTTATTTTGCTGGAAATTAATACATTTGTATTGAAATATTTTTCATATGCATCATCATCATCATCATCATCATCACAGACTTGGCTGTATGGTATGAAGTTTGCTTCCCAACTGCATGGTTCTGGTTCAGTCCCACTGTGTGGCACCTTGAACAAGTGTTTTCTACTATAGCCTGGGGTCTACCAAAGCCTTGGGAATGGATTTCATAGGTGGAAACTGAAAGAAACCCATTATATGCATATCTTTGTTTCCCCACCACCACCACTTGACAGCTGGTGCTGGAGTGTTTACACCCCTGCAACTTAGTGGTTCTGCAAAAGAGACTGATATGCTTGATATCATAAATATCTTCCTTGTATTGAAGAGAATTTGAAAGACTTGTTTAAATATGTATCACAAATGAACTAAGTTTTTTAAAATTTTTAATAGGCATTTATTATGCCCAAAGAATTCTTTTATTTTCTCTGTGTATTATTTCCACGTCTGAATTGTCTGCATTCTAAAAGAAAAAAAAAACATTCTAGGTTAGAGTTGAAGTTTTTTATCGGTTTCTATAAAAGCAATTTTACTTTCCATATCGCAAAAATGTTGCAGCATTTTGTATAGTTTTAGTCTAGATATAGATAAATACATATTTTTTTATTGCATAAGATTTACCTCTGCTGTTTTTATTTTAGTAAATTGTAATATGGCTTTTCCTTTAAGAAACAATTATTTGGAGGTAGACTTTCATCTATATTGAGAATAATGGAACGATTCTACCAGCTGGTTATGTCTTCATTATAAGAAGTGTTACATGTTTAGAATATCTCACACAACAGACAGGGAACAAATAACTATGATCTTAACAAGAGTTAATTTGGCTTAACACATTCAATGCAAGGAATATCAGAAGCAAATTAAAAATAATCATTTGGTGAGGAAAAGGCATTACTAGTCAATGTCTAATATTATTTCAGTCATTCCAGCAAATCTGGGTGATGAATTCATGCAGGTTTTAGTTTCATTAAACCGTTTCAGCAGAGCATAGATTTTGCTATTACTGCTCTGGTAAGCATGAGACTATGAGCACCAGAATAATAAGGAGAGAATTACTGACTAAATGTACAAAAACCTAGCTTCTAGAATATAAATCCCAGTAGTTACGAGTTGCTCTTTGGCAAGGCATAGCCCCTGTTCAGCTTCCCTGCCAGAGATATGGCAAAGTCGTAGGGCTGCAGTGTGGTGGATTATAAAGAGGCAGTAGGAGAGGTCAACTGAGCCAATGGGGTTTCTTACATTGAAGCTGGGTGGAGGATTCCTAGAAGATCAATGATCAAGATCACCAAGCTCTATCAAGAGAGTATCTGCATCGCATCCATGGTTGTGTAATCAGCTAATGAAAGATTCCTGACTCAAGCTCCCAATTCAATAGAATAAGTCCCAGGCTTTAAAAAAATAAGTCCTGGAATCGATTCAGGTGCTGCCCTAGCATGGCCGCAGTCTAATAATTGAAACAAGTAAAAGGAAAAGAAAAGATATCCTTCAATTGTCATCTGCTCAATTCACTCATAATGTTTTGGTTGAACTGGAGCTCAGGTAAAAAAACTCTTGTCCAAGGTGCTGTGCAGTGGGGCTGAATATAAAACCAAATACTTGGAGCATCAGCTTCTTAACGACAGAGGCAAACCTGCAGTTCAGGGATTTTGCTTGCAACATCTACGTTTCCCAATCTGTCACTGATCGAAATATTAACTGGTCTTGACATTGTTTAATTCCTGTGATCAAATGAAAAACAATGTTTTCAATGTCCTATGGCCATGAAATGAACTTCCTTATCTAATGGAATGTATCAGTTCATTATTGTTGTTGTTGTTGTTGTTGTTATATATGCATAGTATCTGTTCAACCATGACCTAAGGCATTCAAGCCATGACCATCTCTTCCATTAAACATGAGACAATCTACCTAACATTCATGGTTGAGGTAATCAGCTCATAATCACAAGGTCGTGAGTTCAATTCCTTGCAGCACATTGTGTCCTTAAGCAAGATACTTCATTTCATGTTGCTCCAGTCCACTCAGCTGGCAAAAGTGAATTGTAGCTGTAATTCAAAGAGCTGGCCTTGTCACACTGAATCCCCCTGAGAGCTACATTAGGAGTACATGTGTCTGTGGAGTGCTCAGCCACTTGCATCTTAATTTCACAAGCAGGCTGTTCCCTCGATCAGATCAATTGAAACCCTTGTCATCATAACCAATGGAGTACAAGTAATTACATTATCTAGTGTGCTTATTGCCAGGATGGTGAGATGTGACATGAGGATTATTTGGCTATCATTTCTTGAAAGTATAGTGATTGGGAAGAGGCTATCTTGTTATTATAGCAGGGGCAACAGAAAACCAGACTATTTTCCTTTAATAACTCAAGAATTCTGTGCTTACAGTCAAATCTTATATTAATGATTTGGTTGAGATCCAATATGTTTGCCCATCACTCCAGACCTGCTCTGTATTTGAGCTAGGTTTCCATTTCGGAATCAAATGCAGTTCGTCCCTCTGAAGAGACTTTACCAAAATCTCAAATGTTATATGCTCGGGTATCACAGTAGGTAAAGTACTTCATCCTGTTACCCTGTGTTTCTGAGTTCATTCCTAATGTGAGGCATATTTGGCAATATCTCTTCACAAGATCATATGTATTTTGGGATATGGAAACTGAAAAGAAGCCTATTTATATATATATATGTATGTCAGGTTACTCTTAATATTACTGGTAACATTTAACGTGGTGCAACCTGTTACATGATCAGACCATCAGTGACTAAACCAGTAACCCTACCAAACCCGATTTTCCTTGGACAAAAGACAAAATCTGCCAAAGGATGGCTGAATTCAGTAGAGCCAATGGCCACACAATAACTGAGAGTAAGAGACTCCTTGTCTTCATTTAGACATCTCTTTAGGAGAAAGAAATTCCAAAATAATACCTGCTTTATTGCCAAAACCTGAAGATTTTGCTGTTGTTTGTTTCTTGGCAACTTCTCTTTGTAGGGGAGAGTCTTAGTGGGGTTGTGCAAGCTGTTATTGACCTTAACCCTTTACCTTTTCATCTGCCCAAATCCTTCCCAGATATTCCCTATTTTATGTTAAAACTTCTTACACATAATCTACAATGTCATTGTAAAAATAAACAATCACATCATCAAAATCTCGAAGCTACGAAATAATGCATGATTAATTTAAAACAAAGTGAAATAAACAAGCATTGCATTTGACAGAGTAATCTGAATGCGAAAGAGTTAAACTTCACTACAGTTATTACTGACATCCATCATCTTTAACATCCAGGATAACATAATTTGTCAGTAGTGGCCATACTTGTCTACAAGCTGACAGCTACCATGAATGTATGTATGCCTAGATGCATAAACCTTACATCGGAGTTCATTGACAAAGTGCATAAATGTTGGTAAAAAACAAAAATAAAAGACAGAGATGCTTGTTTCTTACTCTCACAACCAGAAAGGTGAGATCTGTTTCTTAGCTCAGAGGAAATTTGTAATCAATTGTTTCAGAAATTGTGATATACTACACAAATAAATGTCATCTATGTATTGTACTTAATGAAAATACATCTCAAAAGACAAATTAACTGCAGTATTTATGTAGGGATAATATCCCTTATCAATGCAGTTTAAAAGCACAGAGGTATATCAGTTGTAGAGGAAAATTGTCCAGCAGTGGTTGTGAGCATGCTAAATGTGTATTTCTCTCTTGTTAGGCTTCATCAGTAGCAAGTGACCACTACCAGCTACAAGCTGAGACAAAATCCATAGCTACTGACATAGGAAAGCAGTAGTTGAAAGATCAATGATATTGTGAACAACTATCCATTTTGTTATTTTTTTTTTCCTGCATATAGCCCTGTTCAGGAAGGGACATGGTTCAGTGGTTTGAGCATGGGCAACTGCTGGTCTTCCATAAACAACCTTGCCTGGACTTGTGCCTTGAGGGTAACTTTCTAGGAGCAATCCCATAGTCATTCATGACTGAAAGAGGTCTTTTACTCCTGTTCAGGAAGTCTAGAAAAGTAGGTTGGTTTCCGGTGGTGTTAGGTACTCAGATGTGAAGATCTTGCTTTATAGAAACAATGTCAATTTTAGAACTTCATATTTAAGTATCAAATCTCTACAATAATACCAACTTTTCGTTCCTCAGATATTTTTATCTTTGAAAAGATTTTTATCAGTTTTTATTAAGTGTTCTTTTAGAGTATCTGAGTCTTTACAATATCTGCCAACTTTATTGTCTCCTATAGTATCAGACAGGTTGATGTATTAGCAGAGTTTTTGTGTTGAAATTTCTTTTCTCTTTGATAATGCCCTTTGTATAGCATTGTTCAGTTTGATGATGTATATTCAGTATAATTGTAATAAAATTGTCATAAAATTTTCTCTTTTCTTGCCTTTTCATTATTATTATTATTGTTGTTGTTGTTATTTTTTTATTATTATTATCCTTGTCTTTCAATTTTATTTCCATTTCTTGCTGCATGTCTCCCCAACACCTAGGGCACAGAAATACACTGCATACATTGGTAGGCCACTAAAATAAACACACCAGATTGTTCATTTGCAAAGTCATATGATAAAGAAAAAGGAAAGAAGAAAAAATTCAAGAAAAAAACAAAGAAAATAAAGGGGGAAAAAAAGAAAGTTTACTATGGCAATGCTCTTCTCAAAACATGTAACATACCAGTTAAGATAATCTTTTGCACTTTCTGCATGGATGGTAAGCCAGGGATCATTCTTAAATAATTTTCAGTTCCTTTTTTAATCATTCCAAGTGTTCCTACAATCACTGGTATTGTAACCATCATGAGATGCCACATCTTTTTTTATTTCAATTACCAAATCTTTATATTTCCTGAACTTATCAAATTCTTTTGCCAAGACTTTATGGTAACAGGAAATGCTTGTGTCAATCAATGAATAGACTTTATTGTTTTGTTTTTTTTCACAATATCTGGTTTATTTGTATTCATGGTCCGGTCTGTACATACTGGAAAGTCCCAAAGAATCATTACATTTTCTGTCTGTTACAATTTTTATTTTGTAATGCCAACATATTATCCAATGTAGATATTGGCCAACTCTGTCATGTTTTGATTTATACTTTATAAGTGCTAAAATCTTACACCCAGAGATTAGATGGGCCACTGTTTCAATCTCATCTTTGCAGTACCGACACTTTGGGTCTACTCCATTTTTCATCACATTGGCTTGATTGTCTTGGGTTAATAAGCTCCCTGCCTTTAGCCCTGAGCTCCATAGCCACTGATGGGTGTGCTTCTGGTATACATCAGCTTGTTTGTTACAGGTCGCATATTTACCATTTATTATCATTATTGTTATTATTATTATTATTATTATTATTATTATTATTATTAATGTGATGAGTGTGTAGACTAATTTTCACATCGGGTGAAATGTTCAGTGGTATTTCATTAGTCCTTGCATTCAGAGTTCAAATTCTGCAAGGGTCAACTATGCACTTCATCATTTTGGTGTCAATAAATTAACTAATAGTTGAGTACTGGTGTTGATGTAACCAGCTAGTACCTTTCTTCAAAATTTCGTGCCTTGTGCCTATTGTAGAAAAGATTATTATTATTATTATTATTATTATTATTGAGTGAGAGAGCAGTGCATGCTATCAAAGTGACACTGGGGTAAAATATACGAAGCCCATCTGATAAGGGTACACCAGGCACATGCATCACAACCACATGTCCGCGACATGGTGATCTCATATCAAAATAAACAGCGCATGACCTTGCAGTTAGAATTTTCTTCAGGTCGAGTAGCCCATCCCACTCAAAAGGCAAAAGGTCCCTGAATAATGGTAAAAGTATTTTTTCGTTTTCTGAAAAAGCAACATTTTGGACTTACGAAACTTTTGCATAATAACAACGATATATATATATATATATATATATATATATATATATATATATATATAAGTCAGTAAATAGTGGGGTTGTGTTAACCGCACGTGGAGAAATAATAGGAAAATGAAAAAAAGCCAGAATGCTGAACTGGAAGCATAATTTAATAAAGATTTTTTCTAACCGGTTTTCATTGCGATGAAGCAAATTATCAAGAAGGAGAATGAAAATGTTTTTTTACAAAGAAGTACAAAAAAGTACAAAATGAAGAAAATAATATATAAAACAATAATATATAAAAAAAATAAATATACCCATACATTATATTGTCTTTGAGCTTTTGTAGTTCAATAGTAGTTCATGTATAAATTGGTAGGAAAAATAAGGATGCATGAGAGTTGAGAGTTTTGTTAGGTTTAAAAAAAGGGTTAAAAGTTTGTGTTAAGCAGGAAATGTGGTGTCAAAAACGGGAAGTGTGTGTAAGGGGAGACAAGTGTTTTTAGTTAGAGTTATGAACTCTTTTTTTCCCAACAGGAAGTTTGTGTCTGTTCATAGAGAAAAAAGGTCACTGAGGGGTGTGTGTGTTAAGAAATGGTTGGAATTTCTCTATGAAAAGATTCTCCTTGTTGATTCTTTCTTGTGTGGAGATTCTGTCTTTACATTGATAGAAAGGGAATATAATGAATTTAGGGTTTTTGTTTCTGGCGCAAGAAACTCTCAACTCTCATGCATCCTTATTTTCCTACCAATTTATACATGAACTACTATTGAACTACAAAAGCTCAAAGACAATATAATGTATGGGTATATTTATTTTTTTATATATTATTGTTTTATATATTATTTTCTTCATTTTGTACTTTTTTGTACTTCTTTGTAAAAAAACATTTTCATTCTCCTTCTTCTTGATAATTTGCTTCATCGCAATGAAAACCGGTTAGAAAAAATCTTTATTAAATTATGCTTCCAGTTCAGCATTCTGGCTTTTTTTCATTTTCCTATATATATATATATATATATGCATAGGGTTGCTGACAGAAAGGGCATCATGCTGTAGAAAATCCACTCCAACAAAATCGGTTTGACTCATGCAATAAAGATGGTTAATATCTTTTATCTTTTTACTTGTTTTAGTCATTAAACTGTGGCCATGCTGGGGCACTGCCATGAAGAACATTCAATCAAATGAATCATTTCCAGTAATTATTTTCTGTTAAGCCTGATAATTATTCTATCAGTCACTTTTGCACAACTGCTAAGTTATGGGTACATAAACACACCAACATCGATTGTCAATTGCTGGTGGGGGCAAAGACACTCACACACACACACACACAAGCACGACACGGGCTTCTTTCAGTTTCCATCTACCAAATCCACTCACAAAGCTTTATTTGGCCTGAGACTATAGAAAAAAGCACTTACCTAAGATGCTATGCATTGGAACTGAACCTGGAACCATGTGGTTGTGAAGCAAGCTTCTTACCACACAGCCACAACTGCAATTATATATATATGTATATATTCTTTTATTATTTGATTCTCTTACTTGTTTCAGTCATCTGACTGTGGCCATGTTGGAGCACTGACTTTAGTCAAACAAATCGACCCCAGGACTTATTCTTTGTAAGCCTAGTATTTATTCTATTTGGTCCCTTTAGCTGAACTGCTAAGTTATGGGGATATAAAAACACCAACATCGGTTGTCAAGTGATGGTAAGGGGAGAGACACAGACACACAAACATATACTTATATACATACATACATGCATATATATATATGTATATATATATATATATATATGTATATATATATATATATATATATGTATATATATATATATATATGTATATATATATATATATATATGTATATATATATATATATATATATGTGTATATATATATATATATGTATATATATATATATATGTATATATATATATATATATATATATATATATATATATATATATATATATAAGCTTGTTTCAGTTTCTGTCTACCAAATCCACTCACAAGGCTTTAGTCAGCTTGAGGCTATAGTAGAAGACACTTGCCCAAGATGATGTCACGCAGTGGGACTGAACCCAGAACAGTGTGGTTGGGAAGCAAGCTTCTTACCACACACCCATGCCTCCAGAGAATCTGCATCAAATTTTGCCAAAAACTTGGTGATACCAGCTCAGAGGCCTATGCAAAGTTTACAAAATGTTTCCATCATTCTCGACACAATTAAGATCTTGTGCAACTGAAACCTGAATGTCTTTTTGGTCAGCTGAAAGCAGTTTTGGCACAAAGCTGCCAGTCACGTATCTCATTCCCAAATCTTCAGTGATAATGGACTGAACTGAACAGTAACTAATCTGCACATCCTCTGATAACTCACAGATTGTAATTTGGTGATTTCCTCTCACAGCTGCAATGTTTTTCTCAGTTCTACTGGTTGTGGGTCTCCCAGAACGTTCGTCAATATCGACATTTTTTCAGCTATCTTGGAAACATCTGAACAACTTGTACACTTCTGTGCAGCTCATACTCTCCCCTCCATACACTTTCTGCAACATTGCATAGGCCTCTGAGAAGGTATCGCTATGGCAACTTTCTCTGTCATGGTCAGTGCAACGATCACACG
The DNA here is from genome assembly GCF_046866305.1 of Octopus bimaculoides. NCBI lineage: Eukaryota > Metazoa > Mollusca > Cephalopoda > Octopoda > Octopodidae > Octopus > Octopus bimaculoides. The sequence goes on along the minus strand of NC_142948.1, from coordinate 16,441,758 downwards.
CTACACACTTTCCTTCCAAGCACTGCTGTAAACAGCGTAAGTGAGCTAGAACATTAAAACTTAGTTCACATGCACAGTAGAGTCAAAGGTCACTATTTGCTGAGTGGCTTCACTCTGCATGCTTTAGCTTTGTTAGTATGGCGACATTCCGGATACTTATTGATCAGACCTTGTATGCGGCATATATCTATATCTATCTATATATAAAACAATTGCAGCGTGGAAGATGTTTATAAGCCATTTAAAATAACACACAAAATCCGTTAGATTCACTTCAACATTTAAATTTAATTTGTCAAGTTATTTTCGTCGCTTTGAGACCGCGACCTGTTCACTGACAAAATTCTGTGCTGCATCTGTGCAGCACAGAATTTTGTCAGTGAACAGGTCGCGGTCTCAAAGCGACGAAAATATCTTGACAAATTAAATTTAAATGTTGAAGTGAATCTAACGGATTTTGTGTTATTTTAAATGGCTTATAAACACCTTCCAGGCTGCAATTGTTTTCGTTCCAGCACACGATCTCAGATCAGGTCACTTGCTATGCAAGTGCATCTCCGTAATATCTATCTATCTATATATATATATATACATACACACACACATACATACATACATATGTTTAGACATGCATACATATATATATATTGTTGCCATTATGTTAAACTGTCATATGTCCAAATTTGGCTAAATGCTTTTTTTGAAATATATATGTTTGCTTGCAATAGCCAGTTTTTTTGGTCAAACTATTATATCCCCAGCTGCCATTCATTCACAAGGCATTGGTCAGACGTGGGCTTTAGTAGAAAACTCTTGTTGAAGCACTAAACCAGGAGCTTTGTGTTTGGAAAGCAAACCTCACACCACATAGCCATACCTGCGTCTACATAACCAAGGCCCCTATCCATTTTTCATTGTTTAACTCCACTCACAAAGGTTTGGTTGACTCAGGGCTATAGTATATGACACTTGACCAACCGAAATGCCACACAATTCAGCCTTATCAGGAATCGTGTAATGCTGATTCTACTCGACCAAAATGCCACACAGTAAGTTTGAACCTGAGACCACACGGTCAGGAAACAAATTCTAAATCACACAACCTCATATGAGTCAATAAACTATACTAATTCATATTTCAGGTTCAAATAGTAATGTTATCCAGCGCATGTATTAGACCATGGGGCTTAAAAGAAATACTTTCTTGGCACATATTTTTCTATACTTTTCTGTTTGCTGAATATATGCTCTGTCAGTTTCTCTGCGATATGTGTATGCACCTATTTATTTACATGTACTAATAAGTTATCTCAGCAGTCATCTGTGTCATTGCTTATATCATTGAAAATTTGCTGCTGTTACTGCCATTGTCACTACTACTACTACTACTACTACTACTACTACTACTACTACTTCTACTGCTGCTGTTGTTATCATAGTTGTTCTTGTTATTCTTGTTTCAGTGTTTTATGTTATTCTTATATTGGTATTTTATCATCTTGGCAAATATTCAGTCTTCAGTGGGTTCTTTTTTTGTTTTTGTTTTTGTTTTTGAGATTCTGGTCCTGCTGTCTCCATTTTATATCTTTTACCACCACCACCTCCTCCACCATCACCAGCAACAACAGTAACAACAACAGCAACAACAACAAACCCTGCCAAACACATTCATACTTTTAGTTTTTCTTCTGTGTCTGTCTTTGCAGTCATTCTCTCCTTCCATTCCCCTCCAAGTCTATTCTTCTCTTTTGTGTTATCATGGTAGTAAAATATATTGGAAAACAATGACTCTTATTACCCTTTTAGAAAGACTACATACTCAAAAGGAATCGACTTGAATTCTTCTAGTCCACTTCTGTCTACTGCAATTTAGAGTTTTCTATATTTCTTGTTTTTCTTTTCTGCTTTTATTCTTTTTCGTTATTTATTTTACTTAACTGCTCTGTCCCTCAAATTGCTTCAGTCGTGTTTAAGTATTTTTATGTATGTATGTATGTATGTATGTATGTATGTAGGTATGTATGCATGTTTGTATGTATGTGTGCATGCATGTATGAAGGTATGTATTTATAAGATATGTATGTTGGTGTGTATGTCTGTAAGCAGGTTGTCTGGTAGTAAGCTAGGTAGATAGGTATGTAGGTAGGTAGGTAAGAAGGTTGGCATGTAGGTAGGTCGTCCCTAGGAAAGTTGGTAGGTAGGCAGGCAGGTGAAATCAGTAGGCAACTTTCTAAGTAGGTAAGCTGATAGATAGGTAAATTGATTGGTGGTAGCTTAGGTAGGTAGGTAGGTTGATAGTTAAACATTAGGGAAATGACATGATTGTTCAGTTTAGAAGTTTGTTTCGAAATTATGACTTTCTGGGTTTGAGCCCACTATGTGGGGTCCCTTGTGTAAAGGAGAGTAAAGGAGAGTGGGTTAACCCAAGACTTAGTACAAATTTCAGGTTAACCCATATCTTTGGATTAATCCAAAACTTGTGATTGAAGTTTGGTAAACAGAAAATGTGCAGAAGGATTCTACATGTTTAGTTTGGTCAAAAACTGAGCCATGTTGATTCCACACAAGGATTAAACTAAGGGTATTTTGTCCTTGGGAAACCTCAGCTACTTAAAAACTATTGTTGAAACTAATGGAGAACCTTTAAGTTTTATATATGCATATATGTAAGTATATATGTATGTAAATATAGGGTCTGAAGAAACACTGTAAAGCTAAGTGTGTAATGGACGTGAAACCCATTGACTAGCCATATCTACCTTTAGGTACTCTACTGTTCTGTAAACTTAGAGTGTGCTTCTTTTTCAGATTTATGATTTACTGAAGGTATACACACACACACACACACACACACACACACACACACACACACACACACACACACACACACACACACACACACACACATATAGGGAGAATTCACAAAAAACAACAGAAGACAGGTGGTGTAGAAAACAAACAGATGTATTAGTGTAAAGCTCAGGAATTGAAAAAGTTTTTAACATTTCAAGCCTACGCTCTTCCACAGAAAGAAACATAGAAAGATACAAGGAGAGAAAAAATATGTGTGTAGTGGTTAGCGATCTCTCTCTATATATATATATCCAAAGTTTAAAATTTATACATTTAAAAAAGAGATTTAACACCGAAGTTTATATATCCATGTATTCATTCAATGTAAACATTTCTATGTATAACTATATTTAACCATTAAAATAAGTTAAATATATTCCTTAAGGAATCTAATTAAAGGTTTTTTGAGGTGAAATCTTATGCTATATTGGTAACGATTACAGAGTTTACTTTGAAAAATTATATATATATATATATATATATATATACACATATCCACAAAAATGTTTCAACTAATGTCGTTGCTTGATTGTTCTCTTAAACATGCTCTTTTGTTCAGATGTGACAACAATGAGCGCCTCTTGCCCTACATGTTACAGTATTGTTTTGGTGCCCTTTCGTATGACATTTCAGTCCTCCTCTTTATGTACATTAGTAGAAGACACCTGCCTAATGTGCAGCACATTGAGACTAAACCCAAAACCTCAGGGTTACAAGTTGTACTTCTTAATTACACAGCCATACCAATACTATGTGCCTTATATTACATATATGTAGCTATAATGTGTGTGTGTATGTGTATGTAAAGATCCAGAGAGAGAGAGAAAGGGGGTACTAAGTTGTGTATGAGGATGGAAAATTTATTTCCTTTGCCAGCAGAAAGATCAATTTAAAAATCTATTGAGGGCAAAACAAATGATAGTTATAGTGTAGAGAAAGAAAGAGAGAGAGAAATGTGAGAAAGGACCAGTGGTGTAATAAGGAAAAAGAAAGCGGGAGTAGAAATATTAGATCACTGTACTGAGAGGAAACTGCAAGAAGCAGTAGGAATTGAGGAAGGAAGCTCTAGATCAAACTTTTTATTCTAGCTTGGACCAGTATTTTAAATTATACTTTCACTCATGTAACAAAATATATGAGAGCAGATCTTATGATGATATAAACTGCGAAAGCAAAGATTTAACTGTGTTGTTGGATGTAGATGACAGAGTAGAAATGTTAGCTAATTTTAATACTTCTATCACTATCAACCCATTAATGCCCAAAATAAAAAAAAGTCTTGAATTTTTTTGTTGCATTCACATATGTTGTATATTTTCATGTATTTTAGAAGTTAACAACAAAAATTTGTGAATATTATAATAATGAAGCATTACCAGCGTCGCCTTCTAGCACTTGTGCTGGTGGCACGTTAGAAAATCATTCGAGTGAGGTCATTGCCAGTGCCGCTGGACTGGCTCCTGTGCAGATGGCACGTAAAAACCACCTTTTTGAGCGAGACCGTTGCCAGTACCGTGTGACTGGCCCTCATGCCGGTGGCAAGTAAAAGTAACCACTACACTCTCGGAGTGGTTGGCGTTAGGAAGGGCATCCAGCTGTAGAAACTCTGCCAGATCAGAATGGAGCCTGGTGCAGCCTTCTGGTTTGCCAGTCCTCAGTCAAATCGTCCAACCCATGCTAGCATGGAAAGCGGACGTTAAACGATGATGATGAAAGTGATTTTTAGACCCGTATGATATATCATACGCTGGGTATGTAGGGTTAAAATTTTGAAATAAGGATGAAGGAAAAAAACATTTTTAATCTCGTTTATTTGTTTTACAAAAAATTGTAATGACAAGTAAATATAATATTTCTAAGAGGAATACTTTTATCAATGAAAATGAAGAAAGCATATGTCAGGATGTGGGCCTACATTGCCTTTGATGCAAACAAATTTGGTGCACTTTCCAGAAGCTGTGCATTGCCTTTGAGCTTCAATTTTGTTGACAAGGTGGTCTCTGTTACCGAATTGTGCCACTTGCAGAACTTGCTTCTTTGTTTTAGGATGTACCACTCTTTTCTTTTTGTAAATTTAGTAGTGCAGCATGCAATGCAGTAACTATTTGCCTTGTAAATTCCAGTAGAGAAATATTCCTCTGAATGCAGTGGAAAAGAATCCATAAATTTACAATGCTTCCATTGAAGCAAAATCTAAATAAAGGCCAATACATTGATCGTATTCTAATTCGATAATGACCTCCCAATTTGTCAACTAGATCAACACCTCCCATTTGTCTGTTATGTAGCTTCACAATATTTGGTTAAGATACAGATACTCTATTTCTCTCAGATTTTTTCCATCGTTTACAGCTGCCAACATCAAAAACCTTCTCATCTTTCAAATTGGTTACAATATTTACTTGCCATCTTAGCAGATTAATTGCACCTCCTTATCCTCAACTGCACAGCAAGTGCCTTGTGCAGCTTACTTATATGCTGTTGCAATGCCTTTTCTGTTCTATCATTTCGAAAAGTCCCAACACAAAAGAAACCATTGTTTGAAGGTAGAGAAGTGAAATAGTTATCCATATAAATGCAGAATCCTACTGGTACAAATTTTAAACAAAATTTTTCGTTAACTGAAGAACCAAGTGTTTTACCTGCAATTTTGTCTCCTGCACCTGTGTAAGGATAGAATTTCACTAAAAATCCATCTGGTCTGGCAGGCACTAAAATTTGAAAACATAGCGTATGGGCTTGCCTCTTATAAACTGTTTCATGCCATGATGCCCAAAATAAGGCTCCATTGCTTCATCAAAAGAGAAGTGGTTACCCATTGATTCTACAAATTTGCAAAATTTATCATTTAAGTGCTCTAAAAGAGGCCTAACCTTATAGACTTTATCACAAAGATCAAGTTAATTGTTGTCATTGAAATGCAGATATTGATGTATTTTCATAAACGTATTTCCAGACATTGCATGACTAACTAAATGGTTGTTTGAATCAGATCTAGTCTTCCAGTACATTCTTCTGCAAAGAAGTTTATTGTAACCTGACAACAGAAGAATTCCACAATACTTGTAAAGATCCTCAACAGACAAAGTTTTGTGCAGCATATTTAAAGGTTTCTCTGCAAATACAATTCATAATATCGTTAGAGAAGCACTCCTTGAAGACATCAGTTGGCTTAAACTCTTTATCAATAAATTTTGTTTTAATCGAAGGTTCAGTTACACTGGAATCACAATCACACTTTGCAGAGAACTGCTTCAATGGTTTATTATTCCATTTATGAGAACTTTTCTTTGTGCGTGAACAGTGCTTCTCAGCAGAGCTTGGTGTCACCTCCTTGTCTACATCAAGAACCTCAACACCAGCTTTACTATAGGCTCTAATCTCACCTTTCTCTGCAAGAATACCTCTCCCAATGGTTGCGGTGAAATCCTGACATACCTGTGGGGAAGCAAGTCAACTGTCCTAAACTATATACAAGCACATACACACTGTCTGTGAGGGACAGTGTGGTGTGAGCAGGCGCTTTGTGGAGACAGTCGTAGAAGTCATTGAGAAGAGACATTATTTGTTACGTGTTGTTTCTGATTTATATTTGCATTGTTATAAACTTGTTATAAGTCCATGTTATAAAGTGGCATATACAGTGAGTTCAAAGAAGGACATAACAGTGCCAACGAGACACACAATGTCTTGCAACTTTGCTGAAGATTCTTTACAGTCACTTGAAGCATCATCTTTATCTGAATCATCGCCATCATTTGGTGGATGAAGCTCGTCAGCATTATCAGTTTCCTCAATAAAATGTTCAGTATCATCACCAGATTTGATTATATTTAGGATTTCTTCAGTATCTCTTTCACCATCAAATTTTCTCTTAGACATGTTTAACAATCTTGAATTAGTTGTATATATTTCACTTGCACTTATGCAAACATTAGTTTGCTAGTAAATAGGCTACATTTTCTGCAAAAATAATAGATGTAGAAAATGTAAGATGCAAGAACAAAATATTTTAATTTACAATTGTTTTAAATTTTTTTTTTTTTTTTTTTTTTTTGCTTATTGTTAACAGAATTAACGATTGTATGTCCAAACCTGAAAAATTTCATTTTGAATGAAATGTGAATGTTTTATCATACACATATATACAAATGTTAATAAATCGAAACTTTATTTGCGTAGATTACTAAGACATGTTTGGTTTGCAAAAGTTATGTATACTTAATAAAAAATACAAAAGCAAAATAAAATATTACAAAACATTTAAAACATACAAATAAAAAAACTTACCACCGGAAGCATTTCTTCCTCATTTCAAAATTTGACACGAAAAGAAATGAGTCGAGCACAATGTAGAAATGATTAAAGTATGACTTTGATGCCAAATATTGCCAGATAAATTATTATTCTTTATCTTCAGAAAGGTTTTTGATGCCTAAATTTTTGAAATTATTTTATACGAAAATTTTCATCTGAGACAAAAAAGTGTATGAAGAAGGCTGGAAACTATGAAGTGTAGTTTGTTAGGTAAAGGCAAGCCTTAGTGTAACTACAGCAGAAAATGTAGATTGTGTTTATGAGAGCTGTGACAGATATTTCAGAGATGCTTCATGTCCAAAATGTATTAATGCACTAAATCAGAAACTTACTTTCTATTTATATGAGTGAAAATATGTTCTAAAATACTGGTCCAAATCACCATATTAGATACTGATGCATGGAGGTGTTGATCTTCAACAATACTGTATGTTGCAGTTTTTAGAGTCCCTTGTCATCTTCTTTTCTTTTTGAGACTGAACATTGAGATCAGTCTTTGCCAATTTGTCACAGGCCTTTCTCTGCCATCATTTTCCACAGGTTACCTCAACCTTTGAGCCATTTTATTATTCAGCTTGTAACATCTGTCCACACTACATCAAATGTATCATTTATGTATGTGTGTGCATACATGAATAAATATGTATGCAAATATGAGTGTGTGTGTGTGTGTACATAAATATATACATTTATATATATATATATATATATATATATATATATGGTTGTGTGTGTATATATATATATATATATATATATATATATATATATATATATATTTGCATGTGTATGTATGCATATGTTAGTATATATTTATAAATTATTTATTCAATTTAATATATTGCTTTCTGATTGAACTAGAGGAATAAACAACAAAATATATTCTATTTAAAGTAAGAAATTAATTATATTTCTCGAGTATTTAAATTTTATTTGCTTTCAGATTTTTTTCATTCGTTTTCTTTTTTTCTTTCTTTTTGTTCCTTCAAGTGATCTCAGTGCCAAAGATAGTAGTTTGCTCTTATAATCCATAATCTTATGAAGCATGATGCTACAAGGCATTCCAAACCAATATAGATATCAGAAACAAAAGAAATTTTTCAAAATGTAAAATACAAGCAAACACTTCATGTGGTAAGATATGGTTTTGGTGTAACAGCTTTAGAATAAATGATTTCCATAAGAGCAAAAATTCTTTTCTTTTTAATACATAAATACATAAAACATCTTTTGGGAATATAACAACTTCAATTGGATCTAGGGAGATAGTAAAGATTAAATTTATCTGAGTGACATGAATTGTTTTGCAGTGTGATTGTCCTCATTTTTTCTCTCCATTTCAAATGTTATATTAAAGAATAAAAAACAAAAACAAATTGAATAGAAAAAATTTCTGTGATATTCTTACAAATGTACAATATCGCAAATTTTCAATATCAGTGAAACATTCATTGAAAATATTACAACAAAGTTGTGGATTTATTTTGATTTATTGATGGAAATTTTGAATGAAAAGAAAGTAGTTGCAAATTAAATTGTACAAACAAATTGTACCTAGTTTGATTTCCTTATTTTATTTTGGCATTGTTGTAAACGTGTGTGTGTGTGTGTATGCATTCATGCATAGATAAACACAAACATATGAGTGTATATGTATATATGTATGTTAATACATACGTACATATATTGTCATAATCATTGTTGCTGTCCTCTTAGAGAGGTCAGGAAGCCCCATCTCCAGTACTGGGATGAAAATTTTTTTAGGACACAGTCCTCTTCTACATAAGAATAATTTTTTTCCCGTGAAATTAGGATTTCGTTCTTCCTTTCCTCTTTTACATTCTTAAATTTTTTGTCAATGAAACAAGCTATACATCAATAAATACATGAATAAACAAATAACAACAGCTTTTATATAATAAGAGACTTTCATTTATCCTCATGCTTCAGATATTTCCATATTGAAGCTTTTTCTTTCTTTATATTTTTCAATGGTTGCATGTTTTACTCCTGTATCATCATCTGGATGATTTTTCATCGAAATCTGTACAATTTCACATATTCAATGGGTGGTTGTTCAAATTAATCACCTTAAAATCTGTAAATTTGTCACTTTTTTTTTTAATTCATGGCAATTCTTTTTATTAGAATATATAATGTTCATCAAAATTCCTCTTTATACCTGTACAGATTTTATATAAATAATATTAATTATATATACATATCTAGGCACAGGTGTGGTTGTGTGGTTAAGAAGTTTGCTTCTTAATCACATGGTTCTGGGTTCAGCTCCATGGTGTGGCACCTTGGGCACACAATCGAGCTTTATGGAGTCCTTGGACACATCAGTCCCTGTCAAACAATCCAACCCATGACAGCATGGAACATGGACGTTAAATGATGAGGATAATAATTGTGTGTGTGTGTGTGTGTGTGTGTGTGTTATTTCTTTACTACCCACAAGGGGCTACACACAGAGGGGACAAACAAGGACAGACGAATGGATTAAGTCAAATTTTTCGACCCCAGTGCGTAACTGGTACTTATTTAATCGACCCCGAAAGGATGAAAGGCAAAGTCGACCTCAGCGGAATTTGAACTCAGAACGTAGCGGCAGACGAAATACCGCTAAGCATTTCGCCCCACGTGCTAACGTTTCTGCCAGCTCGTGTGTGTGTGTGTGAATACGTATGTCTGTATGTTTGTCTTTTTTGTGCTGATAATTGGATGGATCTTATTATGCTAATTTCGGAAGGCATTTGCAATGTAATCCTAGAAATTACTGGCACAGATCTCATTGTAAAATCGTTTAATGAATTCATCAAATTTTTTCTTCAGCTCCTTTCTTGTATCTTCAATGTTTCAAGAATATAAGTCAACAATATTTACCAAATCATGAATTCTCATTGTTTCTTTTTAATATAATATCACTATCTATCAATCTCCATTTCCTATTTCCTATTACTGCATCCAATGGTCTTCGGTAAGAAAGACTCATACAATCCTTCAACAAACTCAATATGTTGCAAAGCTTTCAAAAGATTGGTTTCATTTCCTTTTATTTCATAGGTATCCCCTCTCTTTTTATGCATTTCAAAGGCCTTCATTGATCTTTTCATTAATTTTTCTCTTCATGGTACATTGAAATTTTTTGCTTGAAGAGCATTTGACAGTAATGGAATTTCTTTATGCAAATCTGTCATGGTTGATAAATTTTCCAGAAATCATTTGTAGGAAAGATGGAGAACCATTCCTGCAGATTTCTATTTAAACGCAAAATGTTTGAATAATGCTGGATAAGCACATCATAATGCAACTGCTGATCCAAGGCTGCAAGCAGCCCATCTTAATCCTAAAACACAGCAATTCTTTAGGATTTTATCCATGTTGTCTTAAAGTTTTAAGAAGTTCTGTTTAGTTGTTTTATTTCATTGGTGAAAAATCTTGTGTATTTCATCAATAGACAAGTTAAATCTTACAGTTCTATATTTAAGAGATGAGGAATTATTAACATTATTTACATTATTTACATTATTTACATTTGACGGATATTTGTCCTCATTTTGTTTGTTGTTAACACAACGTTTCGGCTGATATACCCCCATAATTGCCTACGGGCATATGGCGTAGTGGTTAAGAGCGCGGGCTACTAACCCCAAGGTTCCAAGTTCGATTCACAGCAGCGACCTGATTAATAATAGTAATAATAATAATAATAATAATAATATAATAATAGCAACATCGTTAGGAATGAGAACCCAGGTTCGAAATTTCCCCAAGACACCTGACGAAGGCTGGAGGGTATATCAGCCGAAACGTTGTGTTAACAACAAACAAGATGAGGACAAATATCCGTCAAATGTAAATAATGTAAATAAAGTTAAATCTTGTTTCATGTTTTTGACAGAATTATTCAAAACAAGTTGCAGATGATAAACAATTCCAGGAATATCATTCTGAAATTTGGTACTCATTCTTGAAATCTTGCAAGTATTACACTTCCACTATCAATACAAAATGCAATCAAATAATTTTTACTTTGAGACAATCATCATTGACTTCAGCAAAATGTAGACTTTATAATACTGAAATATGTATGGCTTTTACATCTTATCATTTCAACTCGAACCAAAAAGAATTTTTAGTGAAAAATCACTGTATTCAACTTTCTTAAAAATGATGACAACTGGTTGACTTCAAATCATTGAAGCTTCGACACAAAGCTTATTTTCCATTGCAATACAATGAACTATTATTGGTCACAAGCTTACAAAATCATTAACACACAGGACAAAATGTTTAGTGGTATTCTGTCTGCCTTTACATTTTGAGTTCAAAATCTGCCAGGGTCGACTCTGCCTTTCATCCTTTTGGGGGCGATAAAATAAGTACAAGTTGAACACTAGAGGTGAATGGAATTGATTTGTCCCTTCCCCCAAAATTGCTGGCGTTGTGCAAAAATTTGAAAACCAGTATAATGAATTAATTTAATATCTGTCTTGTGGGAATTAAGTTCTATTACCCATTTCCAATTCATTGTTTATTTCTAACTCAATCTCAGATTCAGTATTCAAAAGGGGCTTGTTTCATTCTCTTACATTCTAGCTGGTACTAACCATTTTACTAGTGGTGCTTCATATATTTTTCTTATTCCATCAATGGTTTTTGTAGCTGCATTCTCTCAATGTTCCTTCAGTTGCATTACATATAACTGAAGTTGTATTACTTATTACATATTATGTACTTTTGGTCAAAAATGGTTATTTTTTTTTTTTAAGAGGTACCTACTGGAAGACTTTGTTTGTTCCTGATGCCTTCAACATTGCAACTTTCCACTCTTTTGAAACATTTATTCCTTTAATGCTTCTGGACTCAATTTTTGTACAGTAATCACAGCCAAGTTTATTGTTGATATCAAGTAACCTTTTTATATTTCCTTTTGAACTTCCCAGCTGTCTTCATATTCTGGCAATCTAAAAGAGCACTATTTTTGTCGAACACAGTCTTGTGAGTTTCATCACCTGTTAATGTTGGAGTTTGATGTTCGATCAATTCTTGCTTCAAAAGGTTCTCACTTACTGAAGTTGCTGAAGGTTTTTCTTTCATCCTGATCTTCCTTCAAATCACTTCTTAGAATTTTCCTCATAAACTTCACCAAAATGCAAGTGTGACTGTGGTGATTAAGAAGCTTGTTTCATAACCATATGGTCTTGGGTTCAGTCCCACTGCATGGCACCTTGCACCATTGTTGTCTGCTATAGCCCAAAGTAGATTTGGTAAACAGAAAATACACACAGATATATATATATATATATATATATATATATATATATATATAAGAAAGGGGTTTGTATGATAGTGTATAGAGGAATATATTATTTAAAAGAGTTCCAACTCTGTCTGATTTTTATGTTTTATTTATATTCTTATAAAATTAATGTGGGATATAGAATATATAATGTAAATAGTAAAATGAAATGAAGTATTGAATGTCTTATTGAATATATGAAATATTGAGTATTAAATATATATAAGGACTAGTATACTTTCCTGCTTTATAGCAGTCATCAAGGTCCCGTCTGTCAGATTCAATATTTCATATATTCAATAAGACATTCAATACTTAATTTCATTTTACTATTTATATTATATATTCCATATTCTATATCACACATTAATTTTATAGGAATATAAATAAAACATAAAAAACAGACAGAGTTGGAGCTCTTTTAAATAATATATATATATATATATATATATATATATATATTTCTTGTATCACCTAACTATCTGGATGTTTTGCGTCCTTGTCCTATTCTGTATTATTTATACGTATATATATAGTGGCGTACTATATATATAGAAATATTAATTTAAAAGTCAAATTTATAAATTGGACAGTAAAAATTAATACGATAATATACAGTATGGAAGTATAAATATAAAAAGTTAGTGCTAGTACATAAACTACGCGCGTTTCATGGCTGAAATAGGACTATATAAAATCATAAGCAAATTCTATCCGAGTTCATTAGAACGGGGAAATGTATTTACTCCCCAAATCAGTCACTCTTCGGGTCAAATCCCTAAAATCATTCAAGCAATAAACACAAACAAGAGAAATGAAAATATATATATAAAAAGACAAAATCTGTAAACTAATCCCTACATTAGCGGTATTAATATAATTATTAAGAGTTACAATCTAAAAATATTATAGTATTATAGTAAACAAGGTTAAAACATTATGGAATCAGTAGATAATAGTAAAAAAATGTGTTAGTGTACAAAGTTACTAAAAGACGGATGTCAATATTGTTTATAAAATTAAAATAAGAAAACATGACTTATCTGCCGGCTGGTAATTTATACTAAAAGGTCATGTGATAAATATGGCGTCTATTACCCAGAAGTACATGCGTATTATAATTACTAAAATAATAACGAAAATATCGAAAAAGAAAATCTACCTAGAATAAAATATTTAATGAAGATTAATAATACTTAAAACTCTCAGATTTACGCAGAATAATAACTATATCAAAAACGAAAGTTATATATTACTTACATAATGTTATGAAACATTGTAAAATACTGTTCATATTATCGTTGAATACTTGAAGTAAAGGTAGTTATATGTTCCAATTTTGTATAATATTGTGATGATTAAAGTGTATTTCAAAGCTAATTTGATGTATTTTACGATACTGATCATAACTATAAGTTGGTACCTAATACTAGGTTTAAATAAATAAATTAGTTATCTAAACTTATTATATAAGTAATTTAATTTATATCTGCATTTAATATTACGTTCCTCGTGGGAGTTAAACAATTCTTTATTGGCTAATAATATCTCTTTAAATTCGTTAGTACATACCCTACCCCACCCCCTTCGGATTTCTGTGGAAAAAATCATTTGTGGTATATTAGGAATTGTGATTAGTTGATAGCATAAGAAAAAAAAAACAGGAAAAAAACATTATTTGCCACTGAAATTGAGTTGGGTGTTAAACTATAAATTTACCAAAATTTTTCACAACTAGTAAGTGAAACTACATATTCTTTTACTTTTTTGCTTGTCTCAGTCATTTGACTGTGACCATGCTGGAGCACTGCCTTTAGTTCAGCAAATCGATCCCGGGACTTAACCTTTGTAAGTCTAGTACTTATTCTATCAGTCTCTTTTGCCGAACCACTAAGTTACAGGGACGTAAACACACCAGCATCAGTTGTCAAGTGATGTTGGACACGCACACACACACACACACACACACACATATATATACGACGGGCTTCTTTCAGTTTCCGTCTACCAAATCCACTCACAAGGCTTTGCTCGGCCCGAGGCTATAGTAGAAGACACTTGCCCAAGGTGCCACGCAGTGGGACTGAACCTGGAACCATGTGGTTGGTAAGCAAGCTACTTACCACACAGCCACTCCTGGCAAAAATTGGAATGAAATTTAACAAATCCCAAAGATATTTTTATTTGTTGCATGATGTTACGCTAAAAGGAATACACATAAAAAGCAAATTAATAATTAGAAATTTTTGGAAGATTGTTATATACTTACCTTTTTTTGTATAACCTCTATTGTAGAAAACAGTCCTGTCGGTGTTTCTTAACTGTATGGTTCTGTGTGACACCAAATGTCTCCTATTATAGCCCCATGTGTGTGTGTGCATGTGGCTGTATGTTTGTGCTTGTTCAAAAGCCTGAATGGGTGTCATTGCAAAGAGATTTTCTCTTTTGAACAAAAGATAAGAAATTTTATCTCACCCACCATCTCTCTCTCTCTCTCACTGTACATACACACACATGCACACGAGTGCGTGTGTAAGTATACAAATATTATAATATACAAATATTATATACATACAATGATACACATACTAGCATAAACATACATTTACACAAATACAAAGATCTCAACCAAACCAAACTACTATGAAAAGTAATTGAACTTTTAACCTTTGTTTAACCATGTATCTTTGACAGAAATTCCTGTGGCTAAAATATTGAACACTGAATTCTTTTACACACACATTCAGCCTTTTGCTTTTATCATTTTTGTCTTATGTTTTGCTTTCTTTAATACACACACACATGCAAAAAATACATTTTATTGAAATAAAAAAGATTCCGCAAAATTAAACATATACAAAGTATATTTATAGCAACTCACACATGCAAACATACACACACATATACACATACAATTCACCATACACTTAAGCAACCACATACACAGTCTCTCACACACAAATATTTTACCCAAACATGTTCATAAACACTACCAAGCATTCACATACACACATGCGTACATACAATTGACCCTTACACTAAAAATACATGCAAGGCTAACCTAAGCAATTTTGGATGAATGGGTTTATCTTTTGGTATCTTATATTGCTAAAGTGTAGAAGGTATGTTTTTTTAAGGAGCATTTTTATGTAGATTATTTTAAACTTCAGGTAGAAAACCGTCATGAAATGTTACAGTATAGGATGTGGTCTCCTTGAGCGTGGGGCCCGACTGGGAGCAATCAGTCCAATTGGCTTAAGGCCGGCCCTGTACATATATATATGTGTGTGTGTGTGTCTTTGTTTTTGCATTTGTGCCACACCACTGCTTCACAACTGGTGTCGGTTTGTTTACATTCCCATAGCTTATTAGTTCAGCAAAAGAGCCTGAAAGACAAGCACCTAACTTAAAGTTCTGGGATTGATTTGTTTAACTAAACCCTTCGCAGAAGTGCCCCATCATGGCCACAGTCCAATGATTAAAACAAATAAAAGGAAGACATGGTATACTGCAGATGTGTTTTGACATGCACATTGTAAATAAACTTTGTGCAAATAATTTAATGCCATGGATGATGAATTATTGAACAGATGGTCATTTCTGGGTTAGAAAACAAAAGTGAAAATATTATAATATACAATCATGTCAAAATTGTTGTCACTTTTGTTGATTAGGTGTTTGCTTATTTTATCACGAAGAAAAAAAAAATGAAATTGTACGTATAAATTAGCAGAATGGCATCAACAGCTATTTGCTGAATATACTAAGACTAAAAATACAAATGAAATAGGTGTGGGACTGGCTGTGTGGTAAGAAGCTTGATTCCCAATTACAAGACTCTGGGTTCAGTCCCACTGTGTGGCACCTTGGGCAAGTGTCTTCTAATATAGCTTCAGGCCGGTCAAAGCCTTGTGAGTGGATTTGGCAGATGGAACCTGAAAGCAGCCCGTTGTATATATATATATATACATGTATATATATATATATATAGGGGGGGGGGTGTCTCACATCACCCGATAACTTAGCAGTTTGACAAAAGAGACTGATAGAATAAGTACCAGGGTTAACAAAAAAATAATTACTGGAGTCAATTCAACTAAAAATTCTTCAAGGTGGTGCCCCAGCATGGCCTCAATCTAATGTCTGAAACAAGTAAAAAAAGATATTAAAAATGTAATTCAAAGTAAAATTTCATTCTAACTAAATGGAAAAGTAAATATTGAAACTGCATAAAAATATCAAATACGAAGAATTTAGTAAAAAATGCTGTCAAAAAATAAAGTTTCTTTAAAAATTTCTGCAGAAGAATCAGACTTTTGGGGGTAAAAGCCACTTGTGTTTCAACAATTTTTCAGTAAAACCCTAAAGAATTTGCAGACAAAGAAAATCTGAGGTTGTTCCAGGGTTTTTCATGTAAATTTCAGAGAAAATAACATAAAAAATATAATTTTTTTCTTTCAAATTTATGCTGAAGAACAACAAGACTTTAAAAAAATGTGTGTATTTCAAAGATTTTTGAATTTTTTTTTTTTTTTGGTAAAATGCTGAAGTAGAAGTAGACAAAGAAATTCAGTTGTTATTTGGAAATTTAAAAGTAAAATTTGCATTTCACTATAAGCAAATTATAATAATGATGATAATAATAATAATAATAATAATAATAATAATAATAATAATAATAATAATAATGGTTTTAAATTGTTCCCCAAGGGCAGCAATTTTGTAGGTGGGGATAAATCAATTACATCGACTCCATTGCTCAAATGGTACTTATTTTATCGATCCCAAAAGGATGAAAAGCAAAGTCAACCTTGGCAGATTTTGAACTCTGAATGTAGTGGTGGGCAAAATACTGCTAAGCATTTCATCCAGTGAGCTAATGATATCTGCCAGCTCACTGCCTTCTAATAATAATAATAATATTTTTTTCTACTCTAGGTACAAGGCCTAATAATGATTATTATTATTATTTCAAATTTTTTTGCTACAAGGGCAGTTTGGGGGAGATGGGGATGAATCAATTACATTGACTCCAATGTTCAACTGGTACTTATTTTATCGACCCCGAAAGGATGAAAGGCAAAGTTGACCTCGGAGGAATTTGAACTCAGAAGGTAGTGATGGGCAAAATACCACTAAGCATTTCATCCAGCATGCTAACGATTCTGCCAGCTCACTGTTTTAATAATGATAATAGTAGTAGTAGTAATAATAATAATAATAATAATAATAATAATAATAATAATAATAATAATAATAATAATAACTTGACCATAATGAAGTATATATTCATAAAAAATACTGTCAAAGAACCTGAAGTGTTTTAAACATATATGAATGGCACAGGAATTGTACATTTTGGAATTCCTCGCAGAGTACAAAGAATATGGTCTTTTGCTTATCAGGGAATTTCCTAGCTGATAAAAAGAGCACAGTCTCTTGCATATCACAGGTTTTCTAAGACTGGAGTTCAATTCCATTGCTTTGTATAAAGGTTTCAACAGTTAGATATATTTAGGTGAAATCAGGATTTACTTGAAAAAGATTAATTGTTCAAGTGTGATTCTGCTACTTGATTTATTTAAATGAGCATAACAATTGTTATTTCAATTGAATTCAGTCTCTTTCTTGAGGACCAGAAGTCAGTTTCTTTGGACTCATGAACTACTCTGCTGCATCAGAATTCATTTAACTGCTGAAGTGTAAACATTTTAGCTTTTCTTCCCAGTGTTTTCCTAAGTATTTAGTTAGCACAATATGAGTAGACAAACGAATTTAAGAACTGCTTTGGCACAAACTGTTTCAAAAGCTCTGTATCCTATCACTATGCATCTCACTTGTAAATTTCGGTTTTGATTGGGTTTTGATGGCTGTTTCTATTTCCTAATACCTACCACTTCAGAGTGTGTACTGGGTACATTGTATATGTTACCAGGGCTAAGGAGTTTGTCATTCCTTTGACAAGACTAAAACAACATCTTGATTCCACACCTTGTGTGTGTGTGTGTGTGTTCAGCAGTATTACTGCCAAACAGTGTTTACGGATAAGCAAATTTTAGGTTTGCTTATATACATACACACACATACACACACACACACACACACACACACACACACCTATATATATACTAGCAGAAATACCCGACATTGCCCGGGTTAAAGAAAATAATGAAATTTTAAAACGCCTTTTATATCTCTAACATGAAACATAGACTACGCAGGTCTTATCTCCTAGTAGTAGAGATAGCAACTTTATACATTAATAATCCGGCGTTTCCCAGGTTATTGAAAATAATGAAATTTAAGTATATCTTTTAAATCTCTAAGTAAAATGAAACATGGATTATGCAGTTCTCAACAGTAATTAACTAAGGTACAACTATTAATGTCAATAACATTAAAAAAAACAGGTAGTTCTTTGTTCTTTGTCTTTGCAATCACCTTTAATTGTCAGTACTGATTTGAAACACGTTGAACCTGAAAATGCATAGATTTGAAAAGAACCAGCCTGCAAGTGCTCCCCTCCTGTTAATAAGTACATTTAACAAAAATTCTATCAGATGATGTGTGTATAAACAAATGTATCAAAACAAATCCAGAAATCAATCACAGTTTAATTATCTAGAGCTTCTAAATATAAGACGTTTTGAGTGTGTCCTTTATTTGGTGCATACATGGAAAGATTTTGGGGATTTCCAACTCATGAACATCCTACATGAGAGAAGCAAGGTGAAGTCCAACAACCTTGAGAGACTGTCCTTGAGACTTGTTTATTGACAAAGTGAAATTTAGTTTCACTGGGAACAGGAACCATTTAGGATGGGTGGGGAGAATTGTCGGAAAATTCACTGGAGTCCACTTCAATTCGTCCTAACTTTCAGGAAAATGGATATTTTTTAATGAAATTGTCTACAAATATACTTTCGGCTGTGCAGATTCCAAGCATACAAGATTTTTGGGGAAAACAATTGGGAGTTATTTATCCAAACTGCTCCCCACTGGGGGTGAAGTCAGAACAAGTCGTCCATGTTTGTTTCAGTTTCTTGGTTTTGTGTGTTTGTGCAGATGTATATAACCTTTAACCCTAGTCGTAAAATTTCAGGAAAAAAAAATTGAAAAGTCAAGGAAGGGGATGTTTTAAAAAGTGTAAAAGTAGATTTTTTTCATATTCAGAATCTCCGTGAAAAAAAAACCCGTATGTAGCAGTTAAGTCATCTTAATAACATATATCTGTGTACCAGACATTTAGCTGTTATTTTTAGCATGAGTCTTCTGGTGAGAGCTTCATTTGCCTTCATTGCCTGTTGCTTCAGTAGAAATCTACGGATGCACAAGCGCACGAAACAGACAAAATGTGACAAATATGGACGACTTGTTCTGCCCCCCCCCTAATGTGGAACAGTTCTCAAAATTAACCCCCAGCTGTTTTCCTCCCAGATTCCTATATGCTCAGAATCTACATAGTCTGAGGTACATTTGTAGACGATTTCATTAGAAAATATATACATCTTCCTAAATGTTAAGCGAATTGAAGTAGACTCCGGTGAATTTTCCGAAAACCCTCCTCCACCCTTCCTACCCCCCCCCCCAAAAAAAAAAATTGGTTAATGTTTACATCTTGACCCGGAAATGAAAATCCCCAAAATATACTGGAATGGGTGTAAAACAATGTGCAGGAAACGAATATGAAACAAAAAAAAAGTGTGCAAAGCAACGGAAGGGTGGAGAGAGGACTTAGGAAAATTCACAAGATCCGAGCTTTTCCATCGTGACTTTTAGGAAAATGGGCTTTTTTCAATGAAATTTTATAGAAATACCTTTCAAACGGCAAACATTACAATTATAAAGTAATTTGTGGGAAAATCTTTTCCAATTCACAAAAATCCGAGTTTTTCCCTCTTAACTGTATATATATATATATATATATATATAGATGGGTATGTGTGTATGTGTATAGTGTATGTGTATAGTGTATGTGTGTGTGTATATATAAACATATATATATATGTATACATATATATATGCATGTATATAATATCTCTCTCTCTAGAGAGAGAGAGTGAGAGAGAGAAAGAGAATGAGCGAGAAAGTAATAAGGAGTGGATGAGAATAACAATGAAGGGTAAAAATAATTGAAAATGAAACAAAATTGAAGCCAAGACACTAATAATTATTGAGAGTGGGTAGAAATAAACACTATGTAGTGTAGTAGTACTACAGTAGGGTATCTGTAGAAAGTTAAATGTGATTTTGGAATATAACGAGGAAAAATTCGGATCTTGGGAATTTTCCGAAAGTCCTCACTCCACCTCAAGATTTTCCCCACAAATTACATTATAGTCGTAATGTATGCCGTTTCAAAGGTATTTATATAAAATTTCATGAAAAAAACCTCCTATTTTTCTAAAAGTTACTAGGGAAAAACTCAGATTTTGTGAATTTTCCGAAGTCCTCTCCCCACTCCATTGGAAAAGATTTTCCCTACAAATTACTTTATAATCGTAATGTATGCCGTTTGAAAGGTATTTCTATAAAGTTTCATTGAAAAAAAAAACCCCATTTTCCTAAAAGTTACGAGGGAAAAGCTTGGATCTTGTGAATTTTCCTAAGTCATCTCCCCACCCACCTGTTGCTTTGTGTGCATTTTCATTTTTCGTATTCGTTTCCTACACATTGTTTTACACTCATTTCCAGTATATTTTGGGGGATTTTCATTTCCGGGTCAAGATGTAAACATTAACAAAAAATTTGTATATTTGGAATCTACATGATATAACATATTCATAGAAAATTTCATTAAAAAATATCGATTTTTCTGAAAGTTATGATTATCCAAAGATGGGATGGGAGGCAGCAAAAATCTGTAGTTATGCCCTGTTGACAACTGATCAATGAAATGAAATCGCTGTATGAATTTTTTTTTCTCACACACACACTCATATAGGTATATATCTTACACAAATAGAAAACCGGAGAAGAATATAAAAAATGAAAGTACCTTTAAAAATTCTTTTTTCTGTCAGAAATCGTCACAACTGTAATGATGTATACATACGTGTGTGTGTAAATAGCTGGTTAGGACACCAAAGACAGGAAGTTCAAACACAGGAAGTTGAGAAAACGATTTGAAGATGTGAGTCTTTATGTATAAAGCAATATTTATTTTCAATAAAAAAAAGTAATAAATAGAAACCGTATTATTCTTTTCAAGGTCAAATTATTGATGTGCCCCAAGTATGGTACAGATTGATTCAGTGGTTTGAGCGTACATTGAAGAGACACACACAGACAGGGTATTTTATGTATTAAGACATTCATACATATATATGCAAATATATATAGTCTATCTTTCAAATTGTTTCAGTCTTTTGACTGTGGTCATGCTGTGGTCACACCTTGAAAAAATTTAGTTGAATAAATTGACCCAATGCTTGTTATTTTCTTTTTAAATCCTGGTACTTATTCTATCAGTTTCTTTTGCTGAACTACTAGGTTACGGGGATGTGAATGCACCAGCACCAGTTGACAAGCAGTGGTGGGGAACACACACACACACACACAGAACTGGCCTCATTCAGTATCTGTCTAATAGATCTTCTCACAAGTCTTTGGTCAGCCCGAGGCTAAAATAGGTTTTTGTTCCCAAGGTACCACACAGTGGTTGAGAAGCAAATTTCTTACCACACGGTCACACCAGGAGTTCAGATGTTTGGCACAAACCTTAGTTGTGTCAATTGTTTAGATAATATTTTAAACCTATAACCCAGCAGTTTTAGGCAAAATCATAAGTGTAACAAAGATTATTCTATATTAATAAGGATTCCATTCACCCTCTCTGTATACATTAAGAACATAGTTTATAACATAAATAAATGACACTCCTTGTCAGCAGATGAGTTATCTTTTAAGGAGGCCTCTTTGAACTACAATAACACTCTTAGGAATAGCATATTTCCCAAGCAAGTTCATTATGTAGGTAGTGAAAATAACCCTATGCAATTTTGCTGAACTAAGACTAGAAAAGTTTTGTGGTTCAATCTTGTATTGATATGAACATCAAGACTAATGTAGCTAAAGAATTTTTAACTTTAATACGTAGGCATTTTCTGAGGAACCATAAGTATTATGAAATCTTTAACAGAAGAACCTTGAAAGGTAGCTAATTTGGCAGCAAAATGTTTGCTTCATTTGTTCACCAATCCCTTGTAAGTGTACTTGAGAAGTTAGATGGTCATGATGACAGTCTTAAGTGTAATTGTAAAGATCCTCATAGCTGTCTCTCATACACCAAAGCCAAGCAAAACAGCTTCAAGATAAGATTTTATCTACACAAAAATTCATTTAAATATCCAGAAAACAGGTCATCAACAATTTTGTCCAAGCATGTATGGCAATTAAAAGAAACTGGTTCAGCATTTCTCCAATGGGCTATTCTAGAAATGCAAGCCTATGTAGGCATAGGTTCTACCACTATTTTATGAAATGCC
>NC_142948.1:16403793-16406293 GCF_046866305.1 Octopus bimaculoides | reverse complement strand
ATGACTTATTGATATTTAAATCGCCTGTCATAATGTTTTAATTTTCTGAAATTTTGAAATTGTTAATATATAAACCAGAATTAATAGATTACACATAATCTATAAAATTTGAGTTTAGGTTGAAGAAATTATATGCAATAACTATAAACTATAAACATTCAAGTTACTAAATTACTGTGTGACCAGCATTAGAATGATCAAGCGAGGCCTGGTTGTTTAACTATCAGCCAAGTACTGGTTTCTATTGATTGTTCTGGTTGTGTACCTATGTTAGAAGTGGTTACTAACTGGCTGATAGGTGGTACAAACAGGAATTTCTAGCATTGTGAATTAAAATGTCTGCAGCGTTGAGTTAGATATCTTTAGCTTCTGTGATCAAATTCTACCATCTTTTATTTGTTTCAATCATTAGACTGTGACTATGCTGGGGCACTACGTTGGAGAATTTTTAGTTGAATGAAGCAACCCCAGTACTTTCTTTTTTAAGCCTGCTGCTTATCGATCTCTTTTGCCAAACCACTAAGTTACAGGGACATAAACACACCAACACCAGGTGTCAAGCAGTGGTGGAGGACAAACAGACACAAAGAGACACACACACATACATATATATCTATTTATATACGATGGGCTTCTATCAGTTTCCAACTGTGAAATCCATTCAGAAGACTTTGTATGCCCCATAGCATTAGTAGAAGACACTTGCCTAAGATGTCACGCAATGGGACTGAACCTGAAACTATGTGGTTGGGGAACAAGCTTCTTACCACACAGCCACTTTGCTTGTCATCCTTCACAAGTCAATAAAATTAGTCTAATTATTGGGAAAATCTAATCAACTACATTTCACTCATAAAGGTCATTTACCTATGTTAGCGTTCATTATTCTTGTTAGTTTGATTACTGCAAATTGGCCAAATCATTTGTATGCAGGAGAGAACACTTTGTGCCATTTCTTCAGTTTTCCACAATCTTAAATTCGAATTCCTCTGAGGCTGACTTTACCTTTCATTCTTTTGGGGTTTATTAAATAAATACCAGTTGAACCCTAGTGTTGATGTGATCAACTTTCTTCTTTACTTAAAATTTCAGGCCTTCAACTTATAGTAGAATGAATTATATTATTGTCAGAATCACAAAAGAGAAGAGAAAATGTCTTGCTATATTTCCTGCAACACTGTTCCTTCTGATTTCAAACCCTGCTGAGGTTAATATTGCCTTTCAGTTTAAAGCAGTGAACTGGCAGAATCATGCTGGACAAAATGTTTAGCAGCATCTTTATCTGTATTTATTTTCTGAGTTCAAATTCCTCTCAGGTTGATTTTACCTTTCATCCTTTTGGGGTCGATAAAATAAGTACCAGATGAACACTGAGGTTGTTGTAATCTACTTATACTCTCCCCCACAATTGCTGGCCTTGTGCCAAAATTTGAAACCAATATTGCCTTTCACCGTTTCAGACTAGATAAGATAAAATACCCATTAAGTACTAGGATCAATAGCATTGGCTAAACCTCTCCCTTCAAAATATCTGGTTTTCTGCCCAAACCAGAAAATATTATTAAGACAGCAAGCTGGTCAGATCAATGGTGCAAAGGAAAAAGATGCTTAGCATGTTATGAGTTCAAATATGTTCTGAGTTCAAATATTGCCATTGTCAACTTGGCTTTCACCCTTTGGGGTTGATAAAATAAGGTATCAGTCAAGTATTAGGGGTAATGTGATCGATTTACCACTCCCCCTAGCATTACTGGCCTTGTGCCAAACTTTGAAATAATAATGATGATAATAATAATAATAATAATAATAATAATAATAATACTTATTATTATTGTTGTTATTATTATTATTATTATTATTATTATTATTATTATTATTATTATTATTATTATTATTATTATTATTATTATTATTCAGTAGTCTTATTTTTCTCACATGCTTTTACTGCACTACTGAGCGCAGCTCTGTGTGCCTTGGGTATGTGATGTGAATTGTTGTGTTGCTCTTATTGTAGCTGTATTGAAAGTGTCTTATGTAGGATGTGTGCGGTGCCTAGCAGGGCTATTTTCTGTATGTTACATACACTTATAAGTCCTGGTGTTTTGGTTATGTAATCGTCTGAATATATTTTTATCATACCTAATGTGCCTACTATTATAGGAATTGTTTCTGTTTTTAGACTCTTATCATCATCATCATCATTATAATAATAATAATTATTATTATTATTTTTATTATTATTATTACCACCAAGGTGGCGAGCTGAGAGAATCATTAGCACACCATGCAAAGTGCTTAGCATTATTTTATCCATCTTCATGTTCTGAGTTCAAATGCTGCCGGGGTCAACTTAGCCTTTTATACTTTAGGTGTCAATAAAATAAGTACCAGTTGAGCACTGGTGTTAATGTAATCGATCTCCCCCCCCCCCCTCTGAAATTTCTGGCCTTGTGTAAAATTTGAAATCAATACATGTCTGCATTATCCAATGTGTACTGCC
>NC_142948.1:16226293-16228793 GCF_046866305.1 Octopus bimaculoides | reverse complement strand
ATATATATGTATATAAATAAGAGACCATATATATATATAGAGAGAGAGAGAGATGAATATTTTTGTTTCATTCTAAATGAAAACTGTCTAATGAATGGGAATGTGAAACTCTGAGTAACAATTTTTGGTGATGTCTTTGCAACTTTATTAATAAAGTATATATATATATATACAGAAATAAGGGCAGGGAATCGTCAATTAGTAATAGAATTAATAATTAACAATTTTGCCAAGTAGTTCAGTATGGAATCAGTAGTTCTTTGACTGCTATTTCTAAATTTTCAGTATGTTGGAGAAGCAACTCAAGCTAATCCCTGTATATTTATGATTATATATATATATATATATATATATATATATATATATATATTTCGTTTTTGTATTTGGTTTGCATGAAGAGGTTGCAAGATGCAATAAAAATTTTGTTTTTCTTCTTGTTTTGCCTTTGTGAGTTACAAGTACTACTAACTGTTGGAGTTTTCGCACTTTAGCTGCTATTTCTGAACTTCGGTATGTGGTGAAGCAACTGTTGCTGATCCCTTAATAATGTATATACATATATATGTATACACTTATGTGTGTGTGTGTTTGTCCCCCACCACCTACTCCCATCGCCTGACGACCGATGCTGGTGTGTTTATGTCCTCATACCTTAGTGGTTCAGCAAAAGAACCCAATAGAATAAGCACTAGGCTTGCAAAGAATAAGTCCTGAGGTCGATTTCTTCAACTAAAACCCTTAAGGTGATGCTCCAGCATGGCTACAGTCAAATAACTGAAACAATTAAAAGAATAAAAAAATATATATGGCAGGATGGAGTAATGAGACCATGTTAGAATTGTTGATGAAAGCGAAATAATAATGATAGGGAGCTATGAGACGGACAGGTGTCTCAGAAGATTGTTAGACACAGAGTATGGTAGTGGTGGTGGTAGTGGTTGGGAACGGTTCATAATGATAGATAGCCAGGGAAAAGGTTAGGGTTAAGAGAATATGACAAATGTTAATAATAAGTAATCTTTGTGTGAGGGGAGAGAAGTAGTTGCTGGCAGTTTGTTTATTTTTCACTGCTTTCTCACATTCCCATGACACTCTGTCACCATCCAGTTCCAATGTTAAGAATTTGAATTGGGAACTTGAGTCATAATGAATCATTGATTAACTGAGGACACAACCATGGACGCTGTCCCTATGGATGCACTGCATTTGCCTCTCCTGTTCTGAGGGTAGAATGCTGGAGGTGGTGAATAACTGTGCCAGCACTAAAGCAGGGATCTGTAGCCTACTTCAGAGTCAGCAGGCATAAATTAACAGAAGAGGAAAACAAAATCAAGTGAAGACAAGCTTATCAATTCATTTAAATTATTTTAATGGTGAATTGAAGTGAGCAAAAGTAAATACTAGTGTCTTACAGCCCTTTCTCGGATATCCCCTACCTTGTTGAATGATAATGCCAGCCTTAATGGAATCTATTATCTATCTATTTATCTACTTCTTTTATTTAATTTTTATTTTTATTTACAAACCCCCCTTTCACTCAGCCCTACCTGTCTATTATAAAGCCTTAGTGTATCTAACTGCCTTTCTCACAAGTTGTAAACTCCTGCTGATCTCTTGGCTCATCTCCTATTTTCCACTTGAACATCAAACTGCTAGATCTCTTTTCTCAACCCGCTTTCTGAAATATGGACTTGCCAAGGAATATATTTAAACACCTTCACGGAAATATGGTTAAACCCCCATACCGTCCAGAACACCATGAATTATGAGCCTTGAACTTCATTCCTTGCTACACATTTCTCTACATAACATTTCCTATCTACATCTCCACATAATAGTTTTTTACATATACATCTTGTCTCCAATGACGGAATACCCAGTACATTGAAATGTGGATCAATACATTGATCCATTACCCAGGATATCCCAGAAACAGCTGCAAGACACTATTATTTACTTTTGCTTACCTCGATTACCCATTAAAATAATTTAAATGAATGGATAAGCTTGTCCTACCTTGATTTTATTTTCTTCTTCTTGATGTATATATTATTAATTATTAATTTATTAATAAATTGATAATCCTTTACCCTTTTAATTGTAATAATTAATTATTCACTCCCGGATAGTAAACCACAGATTTTCTGCGGTACCGCCTGCGACGCACATGGTAATCCGTGAGGGAAGATGATGGGCTGGCTCACCTATGTGGATTTGGAGATACTTTCAAAATGTGTCGACTGCAATGATGGCGCTAGATCATGCATGCACATTTGCCAGTATTGTCGAATTTACAACAGGAATATCATACCGATGAGGTAATGAAGAGTTTTTATTCTTTTAAACCAGAAACATGTCTATGATTAACTATGGCTAGTTTAGTTCGTTATTTTTCTTCTTGTTTTGCCTATGTGAGTTGCGGGTAACTGCTATCTGTTGGAGTTTCAGCATTTTTAGCTGCTATTTCTGAACTTCGGTATGTGGTGAAGCAACCTGTTGC
>NC_142948.1:16166293-16218793 GCF_046866305.1 Octopus bimaculoides | reverse complement strand
CTGGTAGCACAGAAGAACATTATTAATGTTTTCCAGTTTGTATTGTCAATTAGGTTTTTGATAAATGATATTAGGTGGCTTGACTTTATATTTATATATCACAACATTAATTCTATTAGGCTTCTGTTAGGATTAATATTTCCCAGTGTTGAAATTTGTTGCATCCAGTTAGTTTACTATGGATAATTTAGTCTCTACTATTATTTTTTAAGTGAAATCCTTTAAAGGTCTTAATTAGATCTTTCTTGGAGTTATCAAATTCATGGCTGTCAAAGGTGGAGAGCTGGTAGAATCATTAGCACACCAGTTGAAATGTTTAGTGATATTTCATCTATCTTTACTTCTGAGTTCAAATTCTGCTGAGGTAGACTTTGCATTTTATCCTTTTTGGAGTCAATTAAATAAGTACTGGTTGAGTACTGGGGTTGATGTAATCAACTTAACCCTCTATTGAAATCAGTATTTTGGAAGATGGCTTGACCATCGTCACTGTACAAGCCTAATTTGGATTTTGTGTATATTTTGCTTATATGTTCCAGGAAGTATTGTAATACTTCTTCAGCTTGTTCTGCTCCACCGCAAAAACATGACATCAGAGACTTTGTTATTTTTCTTGTTTTACACAAGCTGAGTTATGGAATAGAAAGAATTTTTGTGTCTGCATTATGGTGTCCATTTCTTGATCATTAATTACCATAAACTTCTTGGCAAAGTCTGATATTTTTAGTAATAATCATTTTCTATTAGACAGATAAATGTCAATGATGTTGAATAATGTGAATTTATAAAACTATTTTTTATGTTGTTGAACCTGATTTATCGCACTGCGGAAACAAAGATACATTCCACTTCAAAAAAATAGTCTGAACTCCAAACAAAAAAAGTGACATACGAGGACAGCCATGCTTATATACACAAACACACCTGGAAATCTGCAAGGCAAAAAAGCATGCCCTCCAATGAGTTATACATACAAAATTCTGTATATACATGTATATATGTGTGTTTGTATATATACACATAGAGACAACCCTCTAATACTCTTGTCATAATCAGTCAACTCAGCATACATACATTAACAAGCATATGGATTCCAGATGTTCATACACAAAAATACATACAGAAATACACACACACACACACACACACACACATACACACACACACACACACACACACACACACACACACATAAAGAAACCCTTTCTTCTTTGAAATATACACAAGCACTTTCTGAGAGCCGCATCAAAATCACTCAGCCGTGAAACATTTGTTACAGTAGAATAATCATTAATTAAACTCACTAATGAACTTCATTTTAAAATCCCCCTAATAACATTGGCAAACACAATACAATAAACACTAGCCAAAACAAACTGACAGCAAACCAAGACACGCAAATTAATAAACGAATACAAGTACAAGAAGACTGTTACGTTATTCAATATAAATATACCACCAAAAGAGAGTTATGGTTTGCACTAGAAGAGTGCAATGGCTTGTAAGGAACCCAAGTTCATAGATGAAAGCTGACTTTCAGTACTCTGCACACACACACACACACACACACACACACACATATATATATATATACACACACATACATATACATATATATACATACATATATTTATTTTTAATCTTATTCTTTATAGAATTAAGGATAAAATCACTTTAATGATTTTATCAAGTGGTCAATGGGAAATAAAATCCTTGTGGGTAATATTATTTACTAAATTTATAATTATATACATAGTCATATTAAAGGGATCAGATTACCTACTGCAACATACTAGATATACATAGCAAATGGCACTAAAAAACCACTTTACTACTCCTTCAAATTGAAGAAATGAAATGTGTAAACATAGTAAGATAGGCATATACATATATATGTTTCAGTCATTTGATTGCTGCCATACTGGAGCACTGCCTTGAAGGGTTTTAGTTGAACAAATCAACCTCTGGACTTATTTTTAAGCCTAGTACTTATTCTATTTGTCTCTTTTGCTGAACTGCTAAGTTATGGGGATGTAAACACACAAGCATCAGTTGTCAAGTGATGGGGGGGGGGGTACAAACACAAACTCACAAACATATACATACATACGAGAGGCTTCATTCAGTTTCCATCTATCAAATCCACTCGTAAGGATTTCCTCAGCCTGAAGCTATAGTAGAAGACACTTGCCTAAGGAGGGACTGAACCCACGGTGCCCCAGCATGGCCGCAGTCAAATGACTGAAACAAGTAAAAGATGTTAAAATATGTTAAAAAGTCATTTTTGGTCAGCCTGAAGCTATAGTAGGAGACACTTGCCCAAGGTGCCACACAGTGACACTGATCCCGGAACCATGTGGTTGGGAAGCAAGCTTCTTTATTTCATTAAATTGGCCATTAAGGCCTTACAAAGAGGGGACAAACAAGGACAGACAAACGTAAAGAAGCTGCGGGCTGGACACGGACATTAATGAAATGGTGGGGTTGTGTTAACCGCACATGGAGAAATAATAGGAAAATAAAAAAATAATAATAAGGCAGAATGCTAAACTGAAAGCATATTTTAATATAGATGTGTATAAGGAGGATTAAAAAAGATTTCTAACCGGCTTTCATTGCATGGTAAATTTTCAAGAAGAGGGAGAATGAAAATGTTTTTACAAAAAAATAAAAAATAATATATAAAAAAAATAATATATGAAAAAATAAATATACCAATATATTATATTGTCTTTGAGCTTTTAAAGTTCAATGGTAATCCATGTAGATAATAGTTGGAAAAATTAGGATGCATGAAATTGAGAGTTGTGTTTTGTTTAGAAAGAAGGGGCTGAAAGTTTATGTGTTAAGCAGGAAGTGTGATGTCAAAACAGGAAGTGTGTGTAAGGGAGACAATTCTGTGGGTTTTATACTCTTTAGTTGGAGTTCTGGACTCTTTGTCAACAGGAAGTTTATGTCTGTTCTTAGAGAAATAAGAAGTAAATTTATATGTATTTCATTGGGTAGAAGAGTAGCAGTCCATAAAGAACAAATAAATCTTCCACAACACCGCCAAATTCAACTCAGTGGCCACTCTTGCGCCAGAAACAAAAACCCTAAATTCCTTATATTCCCTTTCTATCAATGTAAAGACAGAATCTCTACTCAAAAAGAATCAACAAGGAGAATCTTTTTATTGAGAAATTCCAAACACTTCTTAACATACAAACCCCTCGGTGACCATATTCCCTTCTCTCGCCTACCCAATGAAATACATATAAATTTACTTCTTGTTTCTCTAAGAACAGGCATAAACTTCCTGTTGACAAAGAGTTCAGAACTCCAACTAAATAGTATAAAACCCACAGAATTGTCTTCCCTTACACACACTTCCTGTTTTGACACCACACTTTCTGCTTAACACATAAACTCTCAGCCTTTTTTAAACACAACATGATTCTTAATTCCATGCATCCTAATCTTTCTAACAATTATCTACATGAATTACCATTGAAGTTTAAAAGCTCAAAGACAATATAATGTATTGGTATGTTTATTTTTTCATATATTATTTTTTTATATATTATTTTTTTTTTCTCCCTCTTGAAAATTTGCCATGCAATGAAAGCCGATTAGAAATCCTTTTTAATCCTCCTTATACACATCTATGTTAAAATATGCTTTCATCTTAGCATTCTGCCTTATTATTATTTTTATTTTCCTATATATATATATATATATATATATACATGTATATGTATACACACACACACACACATGTATATCAGCAGTGGAAGCTCCTCCTTGTTTCTGTCTTCATTTGTTGTTCCATGAGAAAACAATCAGTGAAAAGATGCTGGTGACATGGTTTGATTTGTATGGATCCTGACTTGCTAAGAAGTGACCCACACACACTGTGCTCTCAAAGACATCTTCTGCAGCACATCATAGGAAATATGTCATGCAGGACCAGACAGCAGAACTACCATAGACTGTTGTCTTCACAGGTGTTTCTTGAGTTGCGCATTTTCAGTCAGGCCATCTGACATTGTCCTCCTCAACCAATTCAGCCATCGTTATTACAGATTCTGTCCACTTTTTCTACCAGTGAAGGCTCATGGCTCAGTAGTTAGAGTATTGGGCTCACAATCACGAGGTAGTGACCTCAATTCCTGTGGCTTAGTGGTCAGGGCTTTCAGGTCATGAGTTTGATTTCCAACCGTGTATGGTATCCTTGAGCAAGACACTTTATTTTACATTGCTCCAGTCCCACTCTGCTGACAAAAATAAGTTGTACCCATATTTCAAAGGGCCAGCCATGTCACATTCAATGTCATGGTGAATCCCTCTGAGAACTACCTTAAGGGTATGCATGTCTGTGAAGGGCTCAGCCTCTTGTAAGTTAATTTCACAAGCAGACTGTTCTGTTGATTGGATAAACTGGAACCCTTGTCATCATAACCGATGGAGTGCCAATTATATCATCATCATCATCATCATCATTTAATGTCCGTTGTCCATGCTGGCATGACTTGAACAGTTGGCATGCTGGAAGGCTGTGCCAGGATCCAGTGATTTGGGATGGTTCTCTATGGCCGGATGCCCTTCCTAATGCTAAACACTCCAAGAGTGTAATGGGTGCTTTTACATGCCCCCAGCATGAGTGTCATTTGCGTGACACCGGTGTCTGCCGTGACTGTGATTTTGCTTGGCTTGATGGGTCTTCATCTCAAGCATGACATAAATGCCAAACATCTTGGTCATTGCCTCTGTGAGGCCTAACACTTGAAATTAGCTTGGCCACTTTGCCTCCATGAGACCCAATGCTCGAAAGGAACTCAGACACCTCGCCTTCGTGATGCCCATTCAAAAATGTAAGTGTGTGTTTACTTACAGACATCCATATGTGTGTATGTGTTTGTGTAAAGGAAAATACTGAGTGGAGAAACACAATTCATATTTGTTTAAAACGTATTCTATTCTATTCTTGTGTTTGTCTCTTAGTATAATGGCTTCAGTTTTTGTTCTAGCAATTAAGAATTTTCATTAGCTTTTTTACCTCATTGCCTAACAATTTTTATACACTTGTAACATTTATTTCTCTCTTTTTATTATTAATAACACACTCTGTAGTTGAAAAAAAAAATACTTGGTGTTGATAATCTTAAAATAAAAAAACAAAAATTATGTTAATCGTCTCGAGAGATATTTTCTACCTAATGTTTGGGAAGTTTTTTTGAATTATATGAGTGCACGTGTGTGTGTGTGTGTATGTGTGTGTGTGTGTATGTGTGCAAGTGCCTTTTTCTTTTTTTTTCGTTTTTTTTACTGATATTTCTAATTGTGAGATAATAATGAATATAACTTACCTGCATAGATAAAAGTTTGTTTCACAACCTCAGCTTCAATGTTTGAACCCACTGTACAGGCAAGGCACCGTAGGTAAATTGATGTACTGGGCCCTGTAGTATTTATATATTGACAGCAAGCCTCACTATACATAGATCAGAACTGGGCCCCTAGCCTAGTAAAGTCCCTGAGCAAGTTGCCCGGTGTGCCCTTGCCTTGAGAAAGAATATTTTTCAGTCTTTTCATGTCAACCTTGGCCCCAAGAGAAAAAGTTGGCTGGCAAAAATTCTATAGAACCCCATCACACACACACACACACACACACACATCATAATCATCATCATCACCAACATTTAACATCTGTTTTCCATGTTGGGTTTGATTGCACTATGTAAGTCAGCATATACAAATCATCATTTAATGTCGATTTTACTGCTGGCATGGATTGGACCAAATATCATTGTCGTCGTCGTCGTCGTCATCGACATCATCATCATCATCATCATCATCAGTTGTCTAGAGACAAAGCTCTAACATCATTCATTCTCAGCTTCCTGCTGTCCCTATCAAGACTTTAGTTTCAGAATCAGAGATTATGTCAGTATAAACTCTGCTTCCTCTCTGAGCATTTTTGGAAAGATCTTCATTCCTGCTCCTCTGTGCCTGTGTGGTTAAGAAGTTCACTTTCCAGCCAAGTGGCTCCCTATTTTAGTCCCCGTGAACAACACTTGAGCCCAACTGAAGCCTTGTAAGGCAATTTGGTAGATGAAACAGAAAGAAGCCCATTGTATATGCACGTATGTGTGTGTGTGTGTCCTTCATTCCTCACATGAGCCTTGAACTCCTAATGGGTTCACAGGGCTAGCTTCATGAATGACATGCCTTGTGCTGTTTAAACCTGGTTAAGCCTATCTTTCTCCAGGTGTGAACACAGCTGCCTTGTTTGACATGCAGAGAACAAGAGAAGAGAAGAGCGAGAGAAAGAGACAAGGAGGAGGGAGAAGGAGCCAGAAGAGGAGCAGGAAGTATTGTTTAGCCTAGGACTTCAGTCGAAAACACTTAGCCTAGATGCCACACAGTGAGACTGAACCAGAAACCATTTGACTGCAAGGCAAACTTCTTAACCTCACAGCAACACATGCACCTAATTGTGTAGAGTATACCACCGTGATCGGGATCATGATCATCATCACTACTTACTCCTCCTCCTCCACTATCACTTTCCCATGTTTTCAGAGATTGGATAAGCCTTCTTCTGCAAATAATCTCATCACCTGTTGCAGTTTCTTGTCATCTCCTTTGTGAGGTTCAACCTGCTGTGATTAGAATTCATCACATCTTCCTTTTCTTTCTTATTCTGTAATTTATTGACACTTGAATTGCTAGATAATTGTTTACCTCCACTCAGTTGTCTCCCCCTATGCATCACATGTCCTTATCAGCTCACTCTTCTCTCACACAGATTTAATTCTATGTTATTGAGATGAAAGGAATTGGAGAGCTTTTGGATCCTTATCAGAGTGAAATACTTGCTTCAGTTATTGGACTATGATCATGCTGGAGTGCCATCATAAAGGGTTTAGTCGAGCAAATTGACCCTAGTGATTATTTATTAAAGTCTGGTACTTAAGCCCAGGAGTGGCTGAGTTGCTTCCCAACCACATAGTTCCAGATTCAGTTGCACTGCACGACACACTGGGCATGTGTTTTCTACAATAGCCTTCAGCTGACCAAAGCCTTCTGAGTGGATTTGGTGAAAGGAAACTTAAAGAAACTCGTTGTGTGTGTGTGTGTGTATATATATATATATATATATATATATATACTTATGTGGGGGATAAGTATTAATATTGCCTCTGTTGCTAATATATATTTATTAAAACAATGATGATGGTTTATGTGACAAGCTTCCATACAGTTTCCATCTATCAAATTCACTTGTGTTTTTCTTTGCATCTTTGAATACGCCACACGAATAGATTATTTGGACATGAATCTCCCAGAGTATCATAACCATGCCACAATCATATAATGACTTTGGTACATGTTTATACCATTTATTGTCAAAATTCATGTGGAAAATGTTTGCATATTTCCCAACGGACGTAGCTACCAACTTGGTCATGTCTGTGAATATATTGTGTAGTTGTGAGGCCTAGGAATATAAAAAAGAAATGTCCAGTGGTTTCTGATGCTGATTGCATGGTTTGCAGGTGACATTAGTCTTTTATTTTATTATTTTAATTTCATAGACTTTTGTGGCTGTTCATTGATCTTGTGCAACTAAAATCAGACCTTCTTTTTCTGCTTTTACTTCAATATCTTTTAATCATTCTTCGTTTTCATCTTGGCTTACTTTCTTCCTCTTCAGATTTTAGTTTCCAATGTTTGTTTAGTTGTTGCTTTTTAGTTTTGATTAGATTTTATCTCGTGTATTTTATTTTATTTTTTTTTAATATTTTTTTAAATCGTTTCTATTGTTTTGTTCTTATCTAAACTTTTCCCAAAGTCTAATTAGTTTCTATTTTGTATTTCCTTGATTTCTGATATAGAGATGCAAATTGTTTATTTTTTGAGTGTTTTCCATTTTGTTGATATTGACATTTTTTTTCGTTTTTGTTTTCCTTTCTTTTACTAATCATTCCATCATTGCTTGGTTCTAAATATTTTTCTAGACCAATTCTCATTACTTTGTGAAAGTTTTCTATTTGCATGAAACCTTCTTTCCATGTGCACAAGATAGATATATCCTATCAATATCATCTTTCAGATGATGAGTTTGCAATGCAGTGGTTAATTTTCTTGTCTAGACTCTGCAGTTTACTTAAATTCTAATATATAAATAACACTGAAGTTGTAGTTTACGACTAGGTGGACTAGTTTATATCTATCTATTATATACACCATATAGACGCATACATATATGTGTATGTGTGTGCACATACATGCATTTATAAATATTTGTGTATGTGAATATAAATATACATATGTGCGTGTGTGTGGTATTAATAATCTTATTTCTGGCACTGAATTTAGTTTTTAATTTTGTTCCAATACGTCTGTTGCAATTTTCCCTTTCCTTTCTGTATGTCCTGTCAATTTCATCTACTCCTAAGTACTAGTATAAATCATTATCTTCTAATTGTCTCATTTCAATGTCTAAATCAAATTTAATGTTTTCAATTTTAATTAATTCGCCTCTTTATAGAGTAGCTTTGACATATTTGTCTAATAGTAAGCTTATACTGACATCACAACTAAATTCAGCTAAAATTTTTAATATTGCTAAATGGCAGCTAACAAACTTAATGTCATGAGTCAAAATAAATTCTAATCTCTTCACATTATCTATGCTATAATAAAGAAAGCCACTTATTAATTAGTTCAGTGTATGTAACTTTTACTGAAAGAAAGCATTTATTGAAGTCTACACTATCAAGAAAATTCTTAAAAATTCTAATTTTAATATAGTTTTTATCAAAATGTGGTTTTAAAATTTCTTTTATCATTGAAAATTTCAACTACACAATAAAATTTATTTCACTGAGGGATAACATTTTCTAACATGGCAAAATAGCTCTCTCTCTCTCTCTCTCTCTCTCTCTCTCTCTCTCTTTCTCTCTCTCTCTCTCTCCTTCCTATAAATCTGTTAGATACTTTTGATAGTTAATTCCTTTGCTGAGGTCACAGCACATGTTATCACTGTTCATATGATAAACAGTGGGGAAAAATACAATTTCCCATCACTGTAGTTGCCTCTTTACATAGATTGTTAATACTAAAATGCACACACACAAATATATGTCAACAGAAAAGTTATGAAGTGCAAATTATAAATTACACAGTCACATTTGTTCAAACATGCAGTAAGTTATTCAATGTGACTTTTTCACCTGTACATACTAAGTGACTAAATGTACATTCTAGTTCACTGTCATACCAAGTTATGAAATCCGATATGGATGTATAAAACAAACTGG
Source organism: Octopus bimaculoides (assembly GCF_046866305.1). NCBI lineage: Eukaryota > Metazoa > Mollusca > Cephalopoda > Octopoda > Octopodidae > Octopus > Octopus bimaculoides. The sequence continues at coordinate 16,209,485 of NC_142948.1, read as the reverse complement.
ATTTTACATGGTTAAGGTAAGTCAACATAATTGATTTCATACATTCAAACACTGTTTTTGAGTGCTTGATATTATTCTACTTTTATTTACTGAGCAAATGTGTACTATCAGATGAATAAAGTATACAAAGAGAAATTAGAATTAACATATCAGAAAAATTACTCAGATTAGGAATCAAAAGTGTAAATATCATTTAGCATCTTTACGTCCTGAGTTCAAATTACAATGAAATCGACTTTGCCTTTCATCCTTTTAGGGTCTGTAAAATAAGTACCAGTTGGACACTTGGGGTTAATGTAATCAAATTATCTCCACCCCGAAATTGCCGGCCTTGTGCCAAAATTGGAACCCAATATTTACTGAGTTCTTTTAAATAAGTAGAGACTGCAAAAGAAAATTAAGCATAACATCAGAAAAATTACACAAATTCAGAATTAAATGTGTAAACATTACTTAGCAACTAAATGGCATTTACACATTTGAGAAATGTTATTTGCTATAGAGATAATTCTTGTCATGAAATGCAATGGAAATAAGTAGAAAATTCAAATGGATGGTAACTTAAATATATTGTCATTTCTTAACTTTATGATCTTGAAGAAGACATACACAAAAAATTTTCCACATGTCCCAATTTTTAACACATTATTCTGTTGTAAATGGTTTCAAGGAAGTCAACAATATGTAGAGGTGATGGTTCAAAGTTTCTCCATTACATTTGTAACCAGAGTCACTCTCACTTAATATTTATTTTTAATGGAATCAAAACTTGAGGGAAGATTAATGAAAATAAGGAATTGTTTTTGAAAATTGTTTACTTCTTATGGAGTTCTATCTATTTCTCTTTATCTCACATTATTAATATTGGTTTCAAATTTTTGCACATGGCCAGTAATAGAGGGAAGAGGCCGGTTGATTACATCGACCCTTGTGCTCAACTGGTACTTATTCTATCAGCCCCCAAAAGGATGAAAGGCAAAAATCAACCACAGCAGAATTTGAACTCAGAAGTGAAGACAAATGAAAAGTGTATAACCATTTTACCCAGTGTGCTAATGATTCTGTCTGCTCACTGCCTTTTCCATTATTAATATTCATAATTACTATTGAAAACCAAACACTGTCGAGGCATGTGGCTTAGTGGATAACGTATTGGACTCATGATCGCAAGATTCCTGGACCAGGTAATGCATTGTGTTCTTGATAAAAACACTTCATTTCTCATTGTCCTAGTCCATTCAGCTGACAAAAATGAGTAATCCTGTGATGGACCAGTGTCCCATCCAGGTGAGGGAATATATATGCAATGAAACTGGGAAACCAGCCCTAATGAATCAGCATATCTCAAGAAGGTAGTTTAAATATTTACCTTTACAATGGATTATATAAGTTTTGGAAGAAATAATTTTGATATTTTTCTTTGCCTTTTTTTTAATCATAGTCTCATATATTTTGAGCTCAAATCAATCTGGAGTCTATTTTATCTTTCCTCTTTGAGTACATTATCACCAAGCATATCCTAGGGTCATTATAATCAACTGTTTTTTTTCCACAAAGGGCACCCAGTCATAGAAACCATGCCAAAGCAAACAGCAGAGATTAGCACAGTCCTCTGGCTTGCCAGTTCCTAACGAACCATCCAATCCATGCCAGTATGAAAAATGGATGTTAAATGATGAAAATGATTTTAAAATAATAGGGTAAAGGACCTTGTCTACAATTCATCTCCGGTAAATTCATAGGTAATTATAGCTCTTATTAAACTGTACAGTAATCCCTCGCCATATCCCGGTTTACCCATCATGGTTTATTATTTAAGCTTACATCGATTCCTCTGTGGTGTTGTTTTGCATTTATAATAAAATAAATATATACATATTATAAAATAATAAAAAAATATACAGTTCAGTATTGTTTCTGCTTCATGGATTTTTACTTATCACGGGGCATTTTGGAGCGTAACACCCGCGATAGTCAAGGGATTACTGTACATAAAAATAGCCATAGGCAAGAGTGTATCAAGGTATTGTTTATTCTGTGTCAATCATCAACAGCATGAGAGAGAATATGGTTGGCCATTTAAGCTCAGGTCTCATTTGCTGCCTAACCAAAAGTCCTTTCTCTGCAGACTGGCTCAATAACTAGTTTACAGTGAAGGTCCTTGTCTACAGTTCATCTCTTATGAGTTCATGGGCCATGTCCTCCAAAGATGTCATTTAAGGGAAATTTGGCTGCTATTTCTAGCGAATGGAATGACCACACAGGTGTTCCCCTCAAGATCACTTTACTCAAATATATTTATGTCCCCTCAATTAAGTGTTCTTGTGCCAACCTGAAGAATCATTATCATCATTAATTCCCACTTATATTAGTCAATAATTTTAAAATTCATAACTGTTATGTCTGAGTATTTTAGTCAAAAGTCTTTTGCCAACTACATAGTGTTTACTTAGATCAGGTCCTTGGCAGTTAGTCGTCATCAACTAATATGTCCTCTGGCAGCTTGTTGCTTTCACTGCCATAAAATATCAGAATCGTAAAAGATTAAGATTACTGTCTTCGTCTCCAGCATCTCTTGATAACGAAAAATAATAAGTTCCATCCACGTCTACAGGAATGGTATGTCAGCAGGTTTTAATGATAGTCAAATTTGAAATGATTTAAGGGGCTTTCTTTGCTAAGATGATGAAAAAGATGATTGTAAGAATGTAGTTGCAGTGATGATGATGATGGTGGTGGTAGTGGTGGTGGTGGTGGCAGCGGCGGCAGCGGCGGCAGCGGTGGTGGTGGCAGCGGTGGCGGTGGTGGTGGTGGCTGTGATGGTGGTGGTGGTGGTGGTGGTGGTGGCGACGGCGGTGGCGGTGGCATGGTGGTAGTGGTGGTGGTGGTGGTAGTGGTAGATGGTGGTACTGCTGCTGATGATAGCGGTGGTGATGCTGACCATGACAATGGTGATGATGGTGGTGGTGGCCATGATGACAATGATGATGATGATGATGATGGTGGTGGGGGTGGGGTGGGGTGGTGGTGATGATGATGATGGTAATCATGATGATAGATTCAGAGATGATGGTAATAGTACTTCTGTGAATGGTAATGCAATCCTCAGGGGTAAACAAAGAAGTAGAAAAGATGAAAAGATCAATTTTATGGAGTTGTATTCGAATGTGCTGTGTGCCTGCGCATACGTGTTTATACACATGTACATATATGTATATGTGTGTGTATGTCTCTCTCTCTCTCAGTATATATATATATATATTCACACACACACACACACACATATATATATATATATAAATATATATATATATATATATATATATATATATATATATATATATATATATATATATATAAATGCATATGTGTGTATATACAGATGTATGTGTGTGTGTGTATATATATATATACACACATACATACATACATGTACACACACTCACAGAGGTTTGTTCATTCGTATTATATTTGCTCTTCTATGCTGGCTTGGATCGGATAAATATATGTGTGAGTGTGTTTGTATATGTATGTATGTATGTATGTATGTATATATATATATATATATATATATATATATATATATATATATGTATGTATGTATGTATATATATATATATATATATATATGTATGTATGTATGTATATATATATATATATATATATATATATATATGTATGTATGTATGTATATATATATATATATATATGTATGTATGTATATATATATATATATATATATGTATGTATGTATGTATATATATATATGTATGTATGTATATATATATATGTATGTATGTATATATATATATGTATGTATGTATATATATATATATATATATATGTATGTATGTATGTATATATATATATGTATGTATGTATATATATATATGTATGTATGTATATATATATATGTATGTATGTATATATATATATATATATATATGTATGTATGTATATATATATATGTATGTATGTATATATATATATGTATGTATGTATGTATATATATATATGTATGTATGTATATATATATATATATATATATATATATGTATGTATGTATGTATGTATGTGTGTATATATATATATATATATATATTATGTACATATAGGAGTCATATTTCCTTATGCAACAGTTTATCCATCGCACTTACAAAATTATTTTTATATATTAATTATGTAATAATATGGATGGTGACACTTACTTTAACCATCGAAACAGCTATAGAACTGACTATAAGATTACAAAACATCTGTAGAATGTAGGATGAAATTATGGAACCTCTGTAAAATTGTTGCTTTTTATTATTTCAAATATGCTGCTCTGAATATTTGTTTTAGCCAAATTATGCACATATGCAAATTTATTCCACTTATGACTTTTGCATTGTAATAAAAAAAAGGTTAAAATTATACTAATTGAGATTTTAAATTTAGCTGATATAATTAATAGTGATATTGTTTAAAAACTAATTATATATATATCATCATCATCATCATTGTCATCATCTTTTAATGTCCATATTCCATGCTGGCATCTGTTGGACAGTTTGACCGTATCCAATAAGCCCAAAGACTGCTCCAGTGTCTGCTTTGACATGGTTCCTACAGCTGTATGCCCTTCCTAATGCCAGCCAATTTAAATTATGCACTGGGTGCTTTTCTTATGCCACCAGCACTATTTAGGTCACCCTATCACTTGCCACTCTGAGAGAGTGGGGTGGCTTTATACTAGGGGATGAGGGGTTAAAGTATGAGAGAACATAGAGGGAGAGCAGGTTCTTGTTGTAGAGGAGCTTCATGGCTACTCACATTTAGAAGAGAGTGTGAGAATGGAACAGTAGGAGTTGCAAAAAGAGAGATAGTGGTGTGGAAGTGGGTAGATAGCATTTTCAAGAGTGTAAGGGAAGTGGGGAATGGGGGGGCAGTAGAACTGAGGGAAGGCAAGAAGTAACTGTAAAAATTGGGTTGAGTTATATATATATATATTATCTATTCTATAATGGAGAAAGGATCTTATTAATTAGGTATGTAATTACTAAAAGTACTACAGGAAAGCAATTATAAAAAGGTTCACCATCTGGAAATATTTTTATAAATTCATGCTCTAAGAAATTTCCTGTAATTTCAAATTCTCAAGTTTATTGAATTTTTTTAACTCCAATTTCTTGCAAATTTAGATATTCATGATGTTTATTAAAAAAATAAAGATTATGACTCAGATAAAATAATGAAAGCAATATTTACTAAGGAAATGAGCACTATAATACAAAGAAATAATTAGATGTAAAATATAGAAATTATTAAAATTGGGAATCAAATGTGAAAATATTAATAAGGGTTAGCGGAAAACCATCCATAAGGCAGTCTTTCTGCTAGTATTAATAAATGAAAAAAGAACAGAAGTTACATACTCATGTTAATTGGCTTACAGCTGTTATGATTATGAGGAAACTGTCCACTCGGAGGTGAGCGGTGTGTAACCATTCATAGCTTCGTCAAAACACTGTAATGTTCTGATGAACCTATGAGGTTTCACACTATTACTCACTTTTGGCTGCACTGGTTTTTATAGCTGGAACAGCTGTAAGCCAATGGATGTGATTATGTATAACCTGTTTTTTAGTCATAACTAATGTTATGTTCTGCATTTATTTAGTGGTTTACATAAAATTCCAGAGTGGATACCTATGAATTCACAGTACTTTGTAGAATACCCTGCATTATAAGAACACTGAATAATAATAATAATAATAATAATAATAATAATAATGATAAACAACCAGAAACACATAATGAAGAAAAATATAGTAACTGCAGAATATGTGGTGATGGAGAAGAAATAATAAATCTCTTGTGGTTCGGTCCTGGCTAAGAAGTAATATATCCACAGACACAAAAGAGTTGGGACATATATACCACATTCCTTAGTGAAGCTATGCCAACAATAAGGAATGATAACAGAAAAAAGATGGTATAGGTATGCCCCAGAAAAGGCTTCAGAAAATGACAAAGTAACCATGTTCTGGGATATGACAATACATGCAGATAGAGAAATCAAGGCTAATGGACTGGATATAGTTGTCAGAGATCACTAAGAAAAAAAAAGCCTTCTAATCGATGTATCGATCCCAACAGATGACAGTGTATCTTTAAAAGAATTGGAGAGAGAGATAACCTGAATGTGGAGCCTAAAAACAGAAACAGTCCCTATAATAATAAATGCATTACATATGATTAAAAAACACGCAGACCAAAACACCAGGAATTACGAATATATATAACATGCAGAAAATAGCTCTACTAGGATTCACACACTTCCTATGTAAAGCACTTTCAATACAGTGAAAATAACAGCACAAAAACAAACCACAGCACATACCCAAGGCACACAGAGCTGTGCTTGTTAGTGCAGTGAAAGCACGTGATAAAAATAAGACTGCTGGATAATAATAATTTCAACTATAGGTACAAGGCATGAAATTGGGTGTGTGGGGGTAGGTGGAGTCAGTTACATTGACCCCAGTGATTGACTGGTACTTATTTCAGCAACCCCAAAAGGATGAAAGCAAAGTTGACCTCAGAAGAATTTGAACTCAGAATGTACAGACAAAATGGTCCTAAGCATTTTATGTGGCATACAAATGATTCTGCCTGTTAGCCACCTTAATAATTACAATTGTATACTGTCAGACACTAATAATGTTAATAATATTCATAAGGGTTACCCTTGTGACATGTGCAATAGAAATAAGATTTTTGACATGAGCCACATCACTATTTCGCACAAATGGCATAAATGAAATAAAAATAGAAATAAATGTCAACTGACAGATAAGGCTCATAACAGTATTTTACTTATGCCACTAACAACAACAACGATGATGATGATGATGATGATTTCAAATTCTGGCACAAGGCCAGAAATTTCGAGGTAAGGAGTAAGTTGCCTACAGGGACCCCTGTGTTCAACTGATAGATATTTTATTGACCCCAAAAGGATGAAAGGAAAAGTCGACCTTGGCAGAATTTGAACTCAGAATGTAAAGATGGGCAAAATGCTGCTCAGATTTTCATCCGGCATGCTAACTATTCTGCCAGCTCATCACCTTAGTAATTATAATAATATTAATAAGGATTTCAGATTCTGGCACAAGGCCAGCAGTTTTGGGTTGGGGTAAGTCAATTACATCGACCCCAGAGTTCAGCTGGTGCTTATTTTATCAACCCGGAAAGGATGAAAGGCAAAGCTGGCCCCAGCAGAATTTGAACTCAGAATGTAAAGACAGATGAGATTCCACTGAGCATTTTGCCTGGTATGAATGATAAGGATTCTGCCAGCTTGCCAAGTTAATAATAACAACAACAAGCAGAATATGATAATGATAATGATTAATAACCAAGTAACTGTAGTTAACCAACATAATATGAATATGCAAGATAACCATAATAACGAAATTGCTTAAAAATCCTGTTGTATCTAATCAGAATAAATTTAGAAATAAAAATAAACTGCTTAAAATTATTTCGTAGTTCCATCTAAACATTGCTTCAAATGTGGCTCATAAATTTTTCTAAGCTTTAGAAAAACACTTCCCTAAATCCAGCCCCTATCATAAAATTTTCAATAGACAGATAATTAAATTTGTTCACTCTACTATGCCAAATATTGCTGAATATACAGCAGGGTTTAACCATGGTAACATAAGCTATAACTACTGACTCTCCATGTAATAACACCACTCTTAGCTATTTAAATAACTGTAATACCATATCTAATGCAAATAGTCTATGTATAGCTGCACATAACTCTGATAATAGAACTATTAATGATAGTTGAGCTGGGAACATTATACTTACCTATAAGACTAACCTGCCATAATAAATCATTTTGTCTGATTAATAACTGGTGCCTTAAGAAAAACATAGTGTATAAGTTCTCTATCACTGCACTTGGAAAAGAGCATGTTTATGTCCTTTGACTTTTTCTTCATTCAAACTTTGCTGGCATAATCACAATTCTACATTTAGACATAAAGATAACACTAAAAATATGTCTCTTGCTAAATTTGTACATTCTCTCACTGATAATAACATTCAATATAAAATTGCTTGGTTCATCGTACGTAATGCACAGCTATATAAAGGTAGCAGGGACTGGAGTAGTCTCTGTGTATCTGAGACAGTCCATATTAGTAGACTTAAATCAAATATTATAAATTAACATGATGAATTGATCATAAGATGCCACCTTAAGAACAAGTCATTCCTGAAACCCACTTATCAGACCTACACAAATAAACTTCCTGACTCTGATCAATATACATAACTACTTTCTATCCAATAATGATCTTAATTCAGTTTCCCCTTTGTAATAGATAATGTTTAAAACCTTATTCTGACATTCTGCTATTCGGTAATACTTCATCTATTTTAGAATTCCAGTCTCACATATCCATACATTTTATGCCTTAACTATTCTTTTTAAGTATTACTAAAGCTGTCACTCTGTGATGGCTGCCTTCGTTCTGTAATTCTACACTTCTGAACTTCCTTACCATCACTTATGATTGTTTTAGTCTTAAATATTGTTTATTCACTCATTCAAAGTACTTTTAATTATCCCTTCAGCTTCCTGTAACTCCCTTCTATTTTTGATCTTGGGTTTCTTTTGGTGTATAAGGAAGGCCTCAGAGATTCTAAGGTTGCCCCTGTTCTGCTGTGTTGCCTTGATGTGCACTGTGAATTCCCGTGTCTGGCATTTCCGTAGATGTTTCTTCACGGAAGTGTCTGCCTGCATGTGTTCCTTAATGCGTATATGCAGTTTTCATGTCGTGCTTCTGTTGTAGGATGCGCCACATTTGCCACAGATGATCTCGTATACAACATAGGTCCTCTGGTACAATTCAGGGTCATTGATGGGGCAGTTCAATAATGTGCACTCCTCGGATTAGTGATAGGTGTTGTTCTTGGACAGAGCTTTTCTCAGGGAAGGGCCAGTGTGCATTATTTGTATGTCGAGTCCTTCCTTGTAGACTGCATGTTGTATCGCTGCAGTAGTTCTGTCATCAAAGTGTGGCAGCTTTAAGAAGCACATGCCAGACTTGGGTGTATGCTGGTTCTTCTGGGGTTTATTGACCTTGATGTACTTCAGGTGCCGTTGTTTAGCTAAAGATGGTGGGTAGCCATTCAGAGTTAGGTCTCTGAGGAACTGTTTGGTGTTGATGGTTTTGTTGGTCACATTGCTGCAACTGTTGTTTATACATGCAATCTCGTTTCTCATGTATGTGGCTTTGGTGAGCAAGCGTGATTGGTAGTGGATGAAAAGTTTTCTATTAGCAGCTTTTCTGTAGAATTTGGTAAGTTGGGGCATTCCTCTGTGATCCTGAGTTGGAAGTCGAGTAGAATCTTTGAGGCCATCTTCATACACCAAGAGAAACCTAAGATCAACAATAGAAAAGAGTTACATGAAGCTAGCTGGTTGCTATAGCAACACCTCTCCACACATGCTCACACACACGCACATCGACAACAATCGTCAATTTCTTGAAAATGGAGTCATAACCCTGAAATTTTGAATACAAGATAAGTCTACATTAATTCTCGTATTTGTTTTCTTGTGATTTGCCTTGCATTTACTTCACATTGATTTGGCCTCACCCACAATCCTTTATACAATATACTCTATACAAAGCTTCATAGTAATTATTCCATTATAATATTGCCAAATTAGATTGGAGCCTGGTGTTGCCATCCGGTTTCACCGGTCCTCAGTCAAATCGTCCAACCTATGCTAGCATGGAAGGCGGACGTTAAACGATGATGATGATGATGACGATGATATATATATATATGTATGTATTTATATGTATATATATATATATATATATATATATATATATATATATATGTATGTATTTATATGTATATATATGTATATATATATATATTTCTACCATATTAAATGTCCACTTTACTGGTCAACTTCATATATATAATATATATATATATATATATATATATATATATTGTTGAAAAGTAAGATAAACACAAGTATAATGTATAAGTTCATATGTACTTTTCACCATTGTAGTTATTTGCCACTCAGCATTGGATATTTCAAGTGCATTTAGATGTGTAACTACAATTGATCATCAGAGGAACGCTTTATTACATTTCTGTTACAGAGATCTAAAAGTAATAATAATAATAATAATAACAACATAACAAATAGTAATAATAATGTATTTAAATATCAATAATAATGTTACAATAATAAAAAGTACAAAAATATATCATTAATAATAATGATGATGATGATATTAAGTATATATACAAACACTCACACGCACACACACATGACATGTATATATGTATATATATGATTATCCAAAAATTCTGTGTTCTTAAGGTGAGAGAATTGGCATAATGATTTCCCCACCCCCTAAGATACGACAAAATCTGTTTCAACACACTCGTCCACATTAAGAATATTGCAAACCAAATTCAAAAATGTTATATTAGAAAATTATCAAAGAATTTTATGTAAAATACTGATATAAAATATGAATTCATAATGGATACTTTCCGATAACTTTGATATTTGTGAGTCTGTCTCTCTCCTTTAAGATATTGAAATGTTCACAACAACCTTTTTCTATCAGCATTTTCCTCTGCACTTTACACAATAAAGGGACAGAATACATGTTTTTATTATTTCCTGACCATGTGTGAATATGTGTTTGAAGAAATGTGATGGGGGTGGAATAGAATATCTGAAGCAAGAGAAGAGACAACCAAGGATGGAGATTGCAAACCGATATACAATGTAGAGAAGATTAAAGATTGGGGAGAGAGAGAGAGAAAGAAGAAAAGAGAAAGTGTTTGTAAAGGAGACTCAACAAGTGCAAGAAATGCTGAGATATAAAATGTTTTGGACTTCAAGATGGCACCTTCTGATACTAAAAAAGAAACTTGCTCAAAGAATCTCGGAAGCATTTGTGCTTAAAATGGAAATATATGAAGTGGTTAAAAATATTGGAAAGAGAGAGAGACAAAGAGACAGAAGGTAAAGAGAGAAAAAGATAGAGGGAAAGGCAGAGGAGTAGAGAAAGGGGAGATGGAGAGAGAGAGAGAGAGAAGATTTACAATAGGCACGTGAGATTACAGTGTTTGCTTTATGAAAAATTCTACAAAAGAGTAGGTACTTTCATGTAAGTTTATGGAAGAGAGAGAGATCAAAAGTATCATTGAAAAGTGCATGTGTGTGTGAGGGTGTGTGTGTATAGGGTTACTTCAGGAAAAACACTCAGCTGCAAAATGAGAATTCCCGAAAAGAAGTTGCTTAAAATATGTAATATGCATGTGCACACACACACACACACACATATGAAATTATTTGCAGAATCCAATAGAATCGAGGTACTTAAATAATAAGTACATCAAGGTAGAGTCAAAGACAGCATAAAAGAAAATTTTTTTTTTTCTAACATGATGCAAAAATTTATTCATCAATAAAAAACATGTTCTTAAGTATTGAACCTGGAAAATTATAGGACACGTGGTAATTAAGCCTTAAAAAGTATAGGACAAAGAGTGAAAACTTTAAATTTTGCTGCCAAAGTTAAACTTTGTTAAATAAACTTCAGAAATTGTTCGTCAAATAGTGTGTGCAAGCTTTGATTTTGTTTTGTGTTTTTGTTCTTTTTCTTTGCAAATTTTTAAAAATTTAATACTTTTGAGTTAAAAATTTCTTTGTATTAAGCTAAAACATTTCTGTTTTATTTGTAATATATTATCGTTTTAATTTCATTTTCTTATCAAAACTCATTAGTGATTGAACTCATGTGGTATAAATCTAATTCGAAAATAAGGTTAGACATAACAAAAAACAAAAGAAGCAGGAGAATTAATTTCTTCAAAGTTTGCAGTATCAGATAACAAAGTATTTTCTATTTACAGTCAAAAGTATATTTGAAAAACTGAAAGCTAATGAACAAATTGAGTGCAAAATGTAGAAATTACTCCTTTTTAAAAAAAAAATTAAAGCTTATAATACATTGTCAATTTTGCTTAAATTGCTATTAAGTAAATTTTTAAATATATAAAACACTAATTTGTCATTAAATTCTTAATGTGTAAACTTGCAGGCAATTAGTCTTTTCACTAAAATTGAAAATAAATAGCTTCTTGATTATTCTAATTCAAATGTTTATGTAATAACAAGAAAATATAAAAGGGCATTTATTACTCTATTAGTTTTTAAATTCTAACTCTTCCGGCAATACTTTTTTTCCTTCTTGTCTTTTACTTTTCCAGGCATCATTTTGTCTTGTACTTTTCTAGGCTTAATTACTGCATGTCCTGTACTTTTCCAGGTTCAATATTTAAAATATTCTAGCACTCTGTGTGCTTGCATTTTTCATTCTTCCCCACTTTTTTTTCCAGGTAATGCTTCTATTATTATAATTAATTATATTCACCTTTATATGTTTCATTCCAGTAATACTAAAATTAAAACAGAAATGTTTTAGCTTAATGCAAAGAAATTTTTCAATCAAAAACGTAAACATGAATTTTAAAAATTTGCAATAAAAAGTTTTAAAAATATAGTGACACATCTGCCTGGATTGATAATACATCACTATTAGCTGGGTTGTATGTGTGTGTGTGTATGCATGTGTGTGTGTGTGTATATATATATATATATATATATATATATATATATATATAGAGAGAGAGAGAGAGAGAGAGAGAGAGAGGGGGTTAGAACACCTACAATACTAGAAATAAGAGCTAAAGTTTTCTGATGCTACAGTAAATGCACATAATTGTATACATGCATACTGACAATGACCATAAATGGCTGAAAGTGGCAGTCATGATATCCTTGTACTGTCAATGGTTTTGGCTTTAAGACTGAAGCACTCATCAGCAGGGTCAGCTCAACTCACCAGTTTCTGGACAAGATTGCCAGCAGTATATATGTCTACTCCATTGAAATCTATGGATGATTTAGTGAATTGCTAATGTGTATACAAATAATTAAATTAGGCAGCTGTTTAGCAATGTATCATCAAAAAGGAAAACTATATTTCTCATTAAATATGACAAAGGGTGTCAGAACAGCTACAATGCTAGAAATAAGAGCTAAAATGTTCTGATTCTGCAGTCAATGCACATAATTGTATACATACATACTAACAGAGACAGTAAATGGCCAAAAGTGGAAGTCATGATATCCCTGTACCATCGATGGTTTGGGCTTTAAGACTGAAGCCCCATCAGAAAAGTCAGTCAGTATGTATGTATACAATTACGTGTGATGAATGCAGCATCAAAGTGCTTTAGCTCTTATTTCTAGCATTGTAGGTGTTCCAACACCTTCTGTTATATTTAATGACAATTATAGTTTTCCTTTTTGGTGATACATTGCTCAACAGCTGCCTAATTTACTTATATATATATATATATATATATATATATATATATATATACATATATATATGTGTGTGTGTGTATGTAGGAATGGCTGTGTAGTAAGTAACTTGCTTACAAACCACATGGTTCCGGATTCAGTCCCACTGCGTGGCACCTCGGGCAAGTGTCTTCTACTATAGCCTCGGGCCGACCAAAGCCTTGTGAGTGGATTTGGTAGACGGAAACTGAAAGAAGCCTGTCGTATATATATATGTGTGTGTGTGTGTGTGTGTGTGCTTGTTCCCCCCCAACATCGCTTGACAACCGATGCTGGTGTGTTTACATCCCCGTAACCTAGCGGTTCGGCAAAAGAGACCGATAGAATAAGTACTAGGCTTACAAAGAATAAGTCCTAGGGTCAATTTGCTTGACTAAAGGTGGTACTCCAGCATGGCCACAGTCAAATGACTGAAGCAAGTAAAAGAGTATGTATGTACGTATGTATGAATGTATGTACGTATGTATGAATGTATGTATGTATAAATGTACGTATGTATGAATGTATGTACGTATGTACGTATGTATGTATGTATGTACGTATGTACGTATGTATGGCTAAGAGGTAGTTCCACACTTCTCAACACCCTGGAACTCTCGAACTAAGGCCCCACCTATTGGATGCAATTTAAAGTCATGCCCAGATCTACTCTTCTCAGGAGTAGTAACACCTGCTGAGGTCCTAGCTGTGAGTCAATCAACCTATTATTAAAGAAACTTCAAGTGCAAACCTTCACTGCTTCGCGGCTACCCTGGGAACAGAAATAACTGGAGGAGTCAACCTTGACAGCATATTAAGGAGCGGAGTTCCTCAAGGAACTTGGTGCCCTCATTAACACCCTTCTGGCAACTCCAGGATAGATAGAGCTCACCAGCCCTGTAAAGCTATTCACCGATAAGAAGGCCACTCTAATGTAAAAAAGCCATCAACTTGCTGGTCACTGTAGCTGCCTTGGTTCACTGAGTCATTGTCTAGAGTCTAGAGAGTCAGATCAAGTTGTGTGGACTGACGCTCACTTCACAACTACTAAGAGCAGGCAAGAACAAAAGCCATGCAACATCAAGGATAAGTTTACATAAACAGATGAGAGGATGCCACTCTTCCTCATCATTTTCAGATACAAAGAAACTGCCATCATATATACATATCTGTGTATGTGTTTGTGAATGTGTGTGTGTGTGTGTGTGTGTGTGAGTATTTATCTATATGTGTGTATGCACTCACACACACACATACATGCTTATGCATTCAAAATAGAAATAGCCATATTTATTATCTTATACAAATTTGAAGGTTTTAAATTATTTTTTAAATTAAAATTTTGGATGGAAATTCTATTTTTATTTTATATAAAAAAAAATGAATCTATATTTGAAAATAGTGCTATCTTTGGCAGTTTAATTTGTTAAAAATTATTTGCTATTTATAATTGTTCTATAATCAAAATTATTTTACAAAATGACATTTTTATAAAAATATTCTATGGAAAATTGATTAGCAAAAATATAGCTCTATAAGACTTCATGGTTCTATAAGAAAAATGAAAAAGTAAAAAACAACAACATAACTGGTACGTCATCAATTATGATGAGAAGGATTCCAGTTGATTGATTGAACAGCCTGCTCATGAATTTAATGTGTAAGTGGCTGAGCACTCCACAGACATGCATAAACTTAATATAGTTTTCAGGGAGATTCAGCATGATACAGAGTGTGACAAGGCTGGCCCTTTGAATTACTGGTACCACTCATTTTTACCAGCTGAATGAACAGGAACAATGTAAAATAAAATGTCTTGCTCAAGAACACAATGTGCCACTGGGAATCAAACCCATGACATTACAACGATCAACCGAATACTCTAACCACGAAGCCAAATGCCTTCACTCATAGTTCTATATATATGTGTGTGTATATGAATGTGTTTGTGTATGTGAGTGGGAACATGTATACACACCCATTTCTTGAGTTCTATTTCTTTTGTTTGCACTACCATGCTTACACACACACACACACACACACACACACACACACACATACGCACGCGCACGCGCGCGCATATACACATACATCACACATATATGTATATATATATATATATATATACATATCTATATATATATATACATACATACATATATATACATACATACATACTTATATACACACACACACACACACACACACACACACACACACACACACACACACACACACACACACACACACACACATATATATATATATATATATATATATATATGTACATACATATAAATGTCCTGAAAACTCCTCACAGCCTTGGCTTTGTTATCTCTTTTTGTCTAGCAGTAGATAAAACAGGGGACAACTGATGAAGGGATTGTTCTTTATGTTGCCTATAACATTTCTCTATTTGTTTCTTTTGTTGTCCGAGAAAAAAGTTCGTTTTCCATGTTTTTGTTGTTTCTTTATGTTCTCTTTTTTCCATTTTGTTCACGTTTTTTTATGTCCTGTACCCATATATGCATGTATATTTACATATGTAGGTATGTACATATAAGTATACATATATGCATATATATATATATATATATATGTATATATATATATATTTCGTATGTGTATTTCGTGTGCAAGATTCTTGATGTGGATATGTGTGTTGAAAGAATTACAATTAAACCTTGGGAGAGGCATTATGCCGGTAATAAACACACGCATTGGTTCAGTCCTTTATTAATTTATATAGTTTTTTGTTAAATTATTTCATTGCACTCTTGCAATCTCTTCAGTAACTTGTCTCTCCACTTCCATTTATTACCGGCATAATGCCTCTCCCAAGGTTTAATTGTATATATATATATATATATATATCATTTATATTATTATAGGATCGAATGCTACACATTCATTTCCAAGTAAGTTTTATCTTAATATTTCAAATATGCACTCTACACTCTCTATCCTCCCTTCGCTTATTTTTCTTTCTTTCTGTTTTTCTTCTCCTCCCCCTTCACCGTTCTCTTTCTCTATCTATCTCTCCCTCACTCTTCCTCCCTGACTCTCTCATTGCTCACACGTGACCAATGGCTATCGTTCTTTTTTCCTCTTGCTTTACAAGAGATAATACCTACTTTTGCCTGTCTCTTGTCACAGCTCCTTTCTCCAGCATCCACCACTTCACCTCGTTATGGCTTAACAGCTCTCACCATTTGTTTTTACAGTTTTGTTCTTACTGTCCTGTTTTTGTTACTACTTTAACCCTCCGCAAATCTCAAATTTTATTTAATTTGCTTTGCGGGTAAGACTGTTCTAATGAAGTCACGTCTTGTCCTAACCTTCGAAATGCGAAGTTGATAAAACAGTGGACACCTGATGAAGGGAATGTTCTTTATGTTCCCTGTCTCATTTCTCTATTTGTTTATTTTGTTGTCTGGAAAAAAAGTTAGTTTTCCATGTTTTTGTTGTTTTTTATGTTCTCATTTTTCATTTTGTTCATGTTTTTTTGACGCCCTGCACCCATATATGCTTGTATATATACATTTATATGTAGGTATGTACATATATGTATGTATATATGTATATATATATATATATATATATATATATATATATATATATACATACATGAGCCTGGTGTTGCCATCCGGTTTCACCAGTCCTCAGTCAAATCGTCCAACCCATGCTAGCATGGAAAGCGGACGTTAAACGATGATGATGATGATGATGATTATTTATATTATTATATGATTATATGATCAAATGCCACGCATCCATTTCCAAGTAAGCTTTATATATATATATATACATACGTATATATACATACATATATATACATATATACATGTATATATACATACATACACATATATATATATACATACACACATATATATATATGTATATATATATATACATACATATATGTGCATACACATATATATATATATATATATATATATACACATACGTACATATATATGAATATGTACTCATATATATATATATATATAGATAAATACATATATATATATATATATATATATATATATATATATATATATATATATATACATACATACATACATATACACACACACACATACACACACAGATAGATCTATATGAAATTAATATGAACAGCAAATTGCAATCTTTCACCAAAAAGGAGAATTACAAATGTCACTGAATGCAACGAGGGTGTTAGGAAACACCTACATTGCTAGGAATAAGAGCTAAACCACTCTCATGGTGTAGTTAACGGACATGAATGAAAATATATACACTAACAGGGACCGCAATCGTCTGAAAAGCGTCAGTCAAGAATTCTTAATACTGACGCGTCAGTTTCAGCAATATCTGTGGCCTCATCAGTTAAGTCCCCTGTCACATTTAGTGACATTCGTTATTCTCCTTTTTGGTGAAACATTGCAAACTGCTATTTCAATGAATTTTATATATAGACATTAACAAATCGCTAAATCATCCAATTATTTGAGTGACATAAACATACATATAAATGGTGAAGCTAGTCTAGAAAGAACCAAAATCAAGCTGATAGAAAAAAATAATTATATATATATATATACCTATACATATATACTGATGTTCACATCGTTGAAGTTTTGAATTTCTGAATTCATTTTTTTCTTTTCTTTCTATAAGTTTTTCTGTTGTTTACAGTTTTTGTAATTGTGCAGTTTATATTGGCAGATGCTTACTTTTGATATCACTAACACTGATTCTTAGGAAAGCAAAGGTCTGGGTATGTATTCAAAAGCCACCAACAATAAGTTAACCACTTTTTATTCATGGATGACTTAAAACTTTTTGGTAAAGATGAATCCCAAGTCAGTTCCCTCGTTGATACGGTGTATACTTTCAGTGCTGTTATCAGAATGGAGTTCAGACTCAAAAAGTGTGGTGTGTTAGTCTTGAAGAGAGGCAAAATCAAATGTATGGACAGGCTAGTGACACCGTTGGGGGTGGTTATGAAGCAGATAGAAGAGATGGGCTATAAGTACTTGGGGATATTGGAAATTGATAAATTGACGGAGAAAGAAATGACAGAAATATTTAAGGCGGAGTACTTGTGCAGACTTAGACTGATACTTAAGTCAAAATTAAATAGATGGAGTAAGATTGAAGCTATCAACATCTGGGCGATTTCATTCCTTAGATATGGAGTTGGAGTAATTGTATGGACAGTAGACAAACTAAACAGCTTAGACAGAAAGACAAGGAAGTTGCTGACTAGATATGGGATACTCCAACCAAAAAGTAACACAGACAGACTGTATGTACCAAGAAAAAGAAGGGGAAGAGGACTGATTGGATTTGAACACAACATTAGAGCAGAAGAAAACAACATAGCATGGTATTTAAAAATGCCACAGAACTACTATTATTGGAAGTAAGAAGGTCAGGCTTGTGTAGGATGGAGGATTGCAAAGATAAAGTACTGTACAAGGACTTGAGAATAAAAGAAACTGAAAATAGGTGGATAAAGAAAAGAATGATTGGACAATTCCATAGGGATGTTGAAGATAAGACAGATAGAGAAAAAAGATGGCTATGGATGACTAAAAATGATTTAAAACTGGAAACAGAGGCTTTAATCTGTGCTGCCCAAGAGCAAACATTAAGAACCAATTACATCAAATACAGAATAGACAACACATCAGAAAGTGATAAGTGTATAATTTGTGGACAAAACGGTGAAAAAGTATGGCATATTACCAGTCAATGTATGCCACTAGCCCAGAAAGAATATAACAGACTTCATGACAATATAGCAAGGATTGTCCATTGGACACTTTGCAACAAGTACGGACTTGACAGAGCAAAAGAGTGGTAAGAACATAAACCTGAAGGCATCATGGAAAATGATAATGCAAAGATCCTATGGGATTTTATGTTTCAGTGCAACCATGAGATTGAGAATAGGAAACCAGATATTGTGCTAATTGAGAAAGAAAGCAAGTTATGCTGAATCATAGATATAGCATGCCCAGCTGACGACAAGGTATGCGATAAGGAAGAAAGAAAAGTCGAGAGATAGGACAGGTTAGCTTGGGAAATTAAGCAGTTGTGGTCACTGAAAAAGGTGGCATTAGTACCAATAATTGTTGGAGCCCTGGGAACAGTGAGTAAAAATCTTGAGAAGGGGCTGCAATAAGAGTGGAGCACTTGCAGAAAACAGCACTGCTTGGAACTGCTTGAATTCTCTGGATGGTGCTCAAAAAAATAAAATGTGTTACCTTAGTTCACTGGTAGTGGACAGCTGACACCGTAGTACATCTCCAGTGTTAGAAGCTGCGCAAAGGCAATAATAATAATGATGAAAATAATAATAATAATGGTTTCAAATTTTGCCACAAGGACAGCCATTTTGGGGGAGAGAATATGTTGATTACATAGATCCTACCACGGCGTTTCACAGGTACTTAATCTATTGACCTAGAAGGGATAAAAGGCAAAGACAACCTTGGTGGAATTTGAACTCAGAACATAGCATCAGACGAAATACCACTAAGCATTTCGCCAGCTCACCCCCTTAATAATAATAATAATAATAATAACAATAATAATAATAATAATAATAATAATAACAACGTTGATGATGAGGATGATTATGATCCTAATAAGTAAAGTTGAAATAATAAATAGAATTCTTAGAATTGTTTTAGAGTGGTAGAAAAAAACAAAACATCTGCATCTGACCTTTATAAATACATCATCATTACTATCATCATCAACAACAACCAGAGCACAATCATCACCAACACAAATATAATCATTATTATCATCGCCACCATTAACACTGTCACCACCACCACCTTCAGCAGCACCAGCATTATTATAATATATGATATTACCAGGGAATATCCAGGTGTTTAGGATGTGTTACTAAATGAGTCTAACTTGTATTATGGCAACCTTCACGGATGCTCTGGCTGGCATTACAACATTGTTAGATAGCTGATGTCCTCTTTATCTATCTATCTATCTATCTATCTATTTTTATTTATCTATCTATCTGTCTATCTTATCTCTCTATATTTATCTATCTCTCTTATCTATTTATCTACATGTGTGTGTCTACATATATATACATGTATGTATATAGTTACACACACACATATACACATATATCTATATATGTATATATATAAATATATATATATGTGTGTATATATATATATATATATATATATATATATATATATATATATATGAGTGTGTGTGTTTACACAGAGTTAGAGAGAGTTAGAGAGAAGACATTAGAGTTTATCATTGAAAACAGTGTAGCTAGGGCTCTTTCGGCAGTGTCTCTTAGAGGAATTGATCAATAGAAGAATTGATGAGGATTGGTTGTCTTGTCAAAAACATAATACGTCAAGAATGGAGAGCTTGGAAAGTTCCGCAAAGAAAAGTGTTCCTCCCCAACACCTGTGTGAATGTGTGCACATGTATACACACACACGCACTCGCAGACACACATATATACGCAAACATACAAATACACACATATATATATATATATGTATACACACACACACACACACAGACACACATATATATATGCACATGCATACGTATATATTATATACAAGCTCACACCTATATATACGTATAAGCACATATATACATATATATTTTTTATGTATATATATGTGTGTGTGTGTGTGTGTATAATGAATACATGTATGCATGTATGTATTATACACTTTCTTATACTTGTTTTATTTCTCTGTTATTCTACTTCTTCTTTCTTTTCTCCCATCTTTCTATCTCTCCATTTCTCTCTCTCTTTCTCTCTCTCTCTCTATTTCCCTGTACATACATCCACATACATGTATGTTCTTTCTCCCCTTTTTTGCACACATACAATCACTCACACACATATTTATACACTCACAGAAACTTTAAAAAGCTCTTCTTTGTTGCTCCTCCTCCTCCAACCTCCTAATGTATAACAATAAACACAAAATATTCCCCCTCCCCCCCCCCCTCCCCTCCTCCTCCTCCTTCCCGCTTCTGCATCCTCATCCTCCTCTTCTTCCTCCCCCCTCTTCTGCCTCATCAGCTTCCTCCCCTTTTACCTCATCATCATTGTTATTGACATCACTCATCAGCATCATCACCACCACTATCATCTTCATCATCGTCATCATTGTCCTCATTATTGTCATCAGTGCTATCATCAATAGTATCATCATCATCATCATCATGACCAACTCTCTTTTACTGTCACTGAGTACAAAAATAAAATTCCCCCATCATCCTTCTTACTATAACTGTCACCTTCATCAAACAATGTTACATTGCATATTTCCAGTCTCTTCGTCTCTCCCTCTCTCTCTCTATCTATCACTCTCATTTAGATACATACACATATATATGCAAGTATATGCACACATGCACACACACACACACACACACACATTCAGACACACATTCAATTTGACATGGTTTTCTTTCTATTTTAGATAAATTTCCTTTCTATCTCTCTTTCTCTCCTATTACAAACAGACTGACACCTATTCTTTCCTCATACAAATATACAGAAATTCAGCAGACATACACATTATACGTGTACATACATGCATGCATACATACATACACACATGCATACATACATATATACATACACACATGCATACATGCATACATACATACATACCATCATAAGCACATTAGATTATGCACCATGAATTTGCATTAAAGCCTCAAAGTACTCAATTTCAGAGAAGGAAGCCAAGGAGGAAGAGGAGGAAGAGGAAGGAGGAAGAAAAGGAGGAAGAGGGAGGAGGAGAGAGGAGGAGAGAGGAGGAGGAGGGAGGAAGAAGATGAGGAGGAAGAAGATGAGGAGGAGGAAGAAGATGATGAGTAGGAAAATGAGGAGGAAAATGAGGTGGAGGAAGAAGAGGAAGAAGAAGAAGGAGGAGAAGGAGGAGGAGGAGGCAGAAGAAAAGGGGAAGAAGAAGCGGAGGAAGTGGAGGAAGAGGAGGAGGCTAGGGAAGGGGAGGAAGCAGAAGATGAGGTGGAAGAAGGGGTGGAAGCAAAGGTGGAAGAGGAATAGGCAGAAGCTGAGGAAAAAGAGGAGGAAAAAGAGGAGGAAGAAGGGGTGGAGGAAGCAGACGAGAAATATTTTGCTAAAAGAAATTTACATAGATTCTCCAAGTCCAATCTATTAGTGGCACAGTGAAAATTTGTAAGACATTCCAGAAATGCTTCATGTGAGATTCTTATGTGAATAGAGGCATACACTCGGCTGTATGCATCAACAGTCCAACTAACACTCAACCACATATTTACGAACACTGAAAATTCTCTTAACTCAGTCTTGTTAGTGAGAAGAACTTAGATAGACTCAAAGAAAAATTATACATGCATGCATACAGACATATATACATACATACATAGATTTCCATGTGTAACTATTAGCACAAGTGCAATGGGTTGTTACGTAACAGATATGCATAAAGCTTAGAAATGTTAGGTTTGTCTAAGGAAATACTAAGGAAACTGATTCACCCTTGCCAAACAATCAAGAAGTGGAACAGTGAAAATTTGTAAGACATTTCAGAATTCTCGATATAAGTTTCCTCTAAGAGGCACATGTTCATAGATATTCTTTTGTTCTGTTTCTTGTTTTGGTCATTTGACTGTGGTCATGTTAGGGCACTGCCTCAAAGAATTTTACTCAAGTGAATCAACCCCCAGTACTTATTTATACCTTGTTTTATATATTATTTGCAGGATTCAATTGAATTTTGGTATTTTAATAATAGGGAGATCACCCGAGTGTCAAGCATAACATATTTGTGTATCAACAATATATATGGGCACTCGTGCATATATTCAAGTATATTCAGACTTAAAAGCAATAAAAACAATTTTGCATTTTCCCACAAGGCAGAAAATTTTTCTGGAATAGTGGACTGCAGCCTAAGTTCTTGGTAAGCATGCCATTTAAAAAAAAGTTTCACTTCAAAATCGTTTGGCAAGTCAATAAGTTCTCTCTCGATAGACCCATCCATGTCGATATCTGTGATCTGAAAAGGGTCCATGATCCAAGGGGGGATTCCCAGATCTGACAAATCCTGAAAACGTAGTTTCATGTCAGTTTCAGCACTCTTGAGATGGTCTGGGAAAAGGAGAAGGGTATCCTCAGATGGGCATTCCCCGAGTTCCCTAAGGCTTGGAAATTGACAGAAGTCTTTGCGTCCAATATTTCGCTGATAAAAAGGCAGTTTTGCAATGAAACCAGAGATGACAGACTTGGATTTCTTTGAGGTTGGTTTCAGCACCCTGCAGCTGGAGGTTCAGGTTGTTGAACTTTGTAAGAATGTCAGCCAAGTAGGCAATGAGGGGCTTGATGGCTGCTAGTTGTTCTGCTAATGACGAATCCATTAACTGTAAGAAATTAACGACACAGGTAAAGAGTCATCGCATTTCTGTGTGCAGTAGAAGCCTCTCAAATTCTTTGTCGTTTTCAGAGCACAACTGTTTGAAAAGTTGCGAATTCAATGGGTGAGCTTTGATTTTGTTCACAGTTGCAATCGCGGTAATCAGAGAAGTGCTTCGACATGGAGTGATGTTTTTAGTGACTAAATGTTGTTGATGGATGATGCAGTGAATGACTATAATATTTGGAACTGCTTGCTTGAGAAATGCATTGAAACCTTGGACAGGTAATACCAGCAACAGGAGTTCCACTACAGATTTCTATAGCAGGTTAATGGAATTTATGTCAGATGATGTCCTGGGGGAGGCCTCAGGCTTCGATAGAAATCAGTTGATCCTGTTCAAGAGAACTTTTGGGCCAAGGTATCTTGATAATTACCAGAAATCACTGGATTGGCAGTACTACTGTTCGGCTTTGCCTGTTTGAGACAAGCTGTCGAAGCACGGAAGTACCATTTTGCTGATATGCCCGAGGTGCAGGCCAGACAGAGAAACTGTCTTGCATGCCTTTATGGAGTGTCCAGAATTATCGGGACTGATAGCTTTTGTCGAACAACTGTTGTCAGCGATGGGAGGGGTACAGCTCTCGGCTGAGTCTATTATCAAGATTGTGTCACCTCCTTCCCTTAACAAGGAAAGGAAGGCTTGTTTTTTCTGTATAGTAGCCATACTGAAGGAAACAGTATGGAAGACACGAGTAAGAGGATTAGTGACAGGTAGCTTCATCTCCGGCCAAGGGTTGGTTAACTTTTCTAGCTACCACCTCGATAGTAAGATCAGGCTGGAGAAGAGATACCTGTCACAGGATATGTTTGTGAAAAGATGGAAGCCAGTAGTGAACTTGCTGCGAGTGACTCGAACCAGGTAAATGGGAAAAGTAAAAGTTTGGTGGCTGGATACCTTTCCTTTGGTTGTATACATTGCAAAATTTGCAATTAAAAATGATTATCAAATGCTTAAATTTGAAATTTAAATAGAAAAAAAAATTTTAAATATAATTTTTAACTGCATGACATTTTTATATTATCATCTGCAACATTTTCATTTGTGGTAAAGCAATTTCTTCACCCTCTGTGTTTTACTGTCCTTGTTTGTCCCATCTGTGTAAGGCTTTTATAGCCAATTTTATGAACTAAAGAAGTTTGCTTCCCAACAACATGGTTCCAGTTTTAGTCCCACTGTGAGGCACCTTGGGCATATGTTTTCTACTATAGCCTTGGGTTGACCAAAGCCTTGTGAGTGGATTTGGTAGATGGAAACTGAAAGAAGCCCGTCATGCATGCTCATGTGTGTATGTGTCTGTGTTTGTACCCCACCATTGCTAGACAACCAATGTTGGTGTATTTACATTCCTGTAAATTAGCAGTCCAACAAAGGAGATCAATAGAATAAGTCCTAGGCTTATAAATAATAAGTCCTGGGGTCGATTTCTTCAACTAAAAAACCCTTTAAGGTGGTGCTCCAGCATAGCCACAGGCAAATGACTGAAACAAGTAAAAGAACACACACACACACACACAAACAAACACACACACATACACATGCATGTGCAGGCACATATTAGCATAGTGTAGCTTGAGTGAAGCATCCTCTGATATTTAAAGTTCATTTTGAAATTGTCCAAAAGTCAATACAACACAAAATGAAAAACAGGAATGAAAACCACAAGTATGGAAGATAGAACAGCAATTTGCACTTTACCTGATATTTCTATGTTGAGGGGTTAATGCCCTTTTGTCAGCAGAAATCTGTGAATTGTAAGGTAAAGTGCAATTTGTTGTTCTGTCTTCCATACTTCCGTTTTAACTCCTATATTTCAATTTGACTTTTATTGGCTTTTAAACAATTTCAGTTTCAACTTTGTATGTGTGTGTGCGTATATATATGCGTATGCATGTATTGTATTTATATCTTCATACAAAGAGACATACATGTATGTGTGTTAGCATGTACATATTTGTATATGTTTATCTACATATATGATATGTATGTATATATGTTTGTATATATGTAAATATAGACATATATACAAACACTTTTATCTCATGAGGTGGCTTTATGAATGCAAAGTTACTGATGAGAACTTAATGAAGGATTCAAAATATCAGTAGTTTGCATTTAAAATATGAATAGTATGTACACACACACACACACACATATTAACACATGTATGTATAGTGAAAGGGTTTGATAAAAATTCCATGTGGGGAATTGTAGTAAAAAAAAAAGAAAGAAAATGCACAGAAAATTTATATTGGCAAAATTATATATATATATATATATATATATATATATATATATATATATATATATATAGTGAGAATTTACAAAAAAATCAAAAGACAGGCGTGTAAACAACAAACAGATGTATTTTATGTTTTGAGCCTATACTCTTCGACAGAAAGAAACACAGAAATAAAGAGGCAGAGAAAATAAAAAAGGTTTAGTGGCTAGTGATCTATCATGGCAAATATATATATAATATAATATAATATAATATAATATAATATATATATATAAATATATATATGAAATAGGATACAGTGCCCAGATTCACTTAAGCTAATCATTAATTACTAATTAGTTAGAGACAATATTATAATTTCTTCATCATCATCATTGTTTAATGTCCACTTTCTATGCTGGTATGGATTGGATGGTTTGACATGGAGCTATGCTGACTTCAACTTTCTGCTGAAGCAAGATTTCTACAGCTGGATGCTCTTCTTAACACCAACCACTTAACCAGAATGTGCTGGGTGCTTTTTACATGCCACTGGTATGGATGCATTTATGCACCACCAGCACAGGTGTGTCAAAATAGCTCCAGCATGGGTGTTTTTTAAGTGTCCCCAGCACCTTATAAGACAAGCCTGTATGTGTGGAAGACAGTGATTTTACTTAGCTTGATGTGTCTTATCAAGTACAGCATATTGCCTCTTCAAAAAAATTTTTTTTCTTTTATGGAAAGCCTCTTTTCGGCTCTGGAGATTCTTATTCTGAAAATAAAAATTGGTGAAAAATCCTAACTTCAAAATTTCAATTCCCCCATTTCTTCATTTTTCACTTTTTACAGAATTTTTGGGGGAAATACGTACAAAAATACAGAGATTATATATATATATATATATATATATATATATATATATATATATATGTATGTATGTATGTATCCTTTTATCCTTTTACTAATTTCAGTCATTGGACCATGCTGGAGCTCCAGCTTGGTTTTCTAATATGTGATTTCAGATTCAGTCCCACAGAGCAGCACCTTGGTCAAGTGTCTGTGTCTTTGTGTTTATGTTTGTTCTTCACTACCCCTTGACAACTGGTTCTAGAGGGTTAATGCCTCCCTAACGTAGCAGTTTGACAACAGAGATCAATAGAATAAGTACTAGGGTTGATTATTTGTCTAAAATCCTTCAAAGCAATGTCCCAAAATGGCTGCAGTGTAATGACTAAAACGAGTAAAAGATGACAGCACACCTCTGATGCACATCTGATGAATTGCCTTTCGAATGTCTAAAACCACAGACATTACATAAATTTTTGCTTTGAATTTTTGCATAAACTAGTGTTGCAAATAGAAACCATTGTAACAAGTCATTAATCATTAAAAATTTGTTAAAGAACTCTCTTTGTCTTCTCCTTATCATGTAGATATGTATACAAATGTATCCATATACATGTATGTATATATGTGTGTGTGTGTTTATATATATATATATATATATATATATATATATATATATATATATACACACACACACATACATACACAGTAGCCTGGGTTAGTCTTCTACCTTGCTGGCTCCTATCAAACATCCAACCCTTAGGTGGACGTCAAACAATGATGGTCATGATTTTATATATACATATACAGATATATATATATATATATATATATATATATATATATATATATATATATATATATATATATATATATACATATATATAATCTTCTTTAACAAAATATAATATTTTAAAATGTGTAAAACGCAGTCTTGTTATGAAGCTTTGAAAGAATATATTCTGCATTTTGTACAGCATGAACTTGCTATATTTTTTCTGCTTTTTAGTGCCAACCAATTTGCAAAGACTTGAAGTTTTCTTGCTCTGTTTGGTGCTTTAGAAACTTTTTAATGTTTGGCAAAATAGAACTAACATGTTAACTCAACACACTCGAGTGAGTAATATGCAATTTTTATAAAGTAATGAGGTTTTCATTTTTTTCAGTAATATGTTGACTTAAGTTCATTCTGAAGAGGGATTAACAGAGTCCATATTTGCAGCAAGTTCTATCCCCACGATCTCCTGCTGAGAAATTACGATGCATTCCCTTGAGCTTTCTCTTAGCATGCAAGTGCACATGGCTTGTCAACACATAATTGCATCTCCACCATGGGAAATTTTTCCAAATGCATTCTATGTATTAACGATGTGATATGTCATAATGTAACACATGTACACACATACTCAACACACCCATAAATATAAGTGTGTACATAAGTATATATACATAAATACACACACACACACATAACTATATAAGCGGTGCAAACAAGGGTAATGACATCAAACTCCATTCTTCACCAAGTGCAACATATTAGAGGAGGCTCTCAGTAATAACAGTGTAGCAAAACGGTGGTGCCCCAGCATGGCCACAGCTCTGAGCTGAAACTACAAAAAGAAGATATATTTGAAAGTCTTTCGGAAAATTACTTATTACAATTTTTAAATATAAAGTGTTTTTTCTAAAATCATTTTTCAAAAAAAAATTATCAAATATTTTATCAGGGTGTTGCTAAACTTTTTGGAAGAAATTATTTTCCCTCATGTGTGCAAGTACTTTCATTAATCCATTCAAACACCTGTGTTCTTGGTTAATATATGAAAGCGGAAGTTGCTGTTTTCATAGTAGCAGTAGTGTTAATCATTTCCGGCTTATTTTCAGACTGAGGGTTTTCACGAATTATTCTTCCTTTGTCTTTCATAAGTTAGTCATAAATATTCTTTTACCATTATTTATTATATGGAGTGTTGGCTATTTTCAGTTTAATTTCAAATTTAGAATTGATATAAAGAATTCTTCTTTTGCCTTTCGTAGTTGAACATTTTCATTGTTTATTTTGTAAAATGGGAATATTTTCAATTTTCCATTTGCACAGATATTTGGAAACTTGCTGCATGGGACATTCCTAAGAGGTGAATCCTTAATTTGTTACTTATGCACATTTACATGACTGGTCAGTTTCCTTTTTGTCACCCCAATGTAGTTTTCATTGCATTGTGGACATGTGATGCAGTAGATGAGGTTTTTTGGTTTTGCAATTCATATTTGCATTCACTTTTAATTCCTTCCAAATCTTTTGATTTTCCCTTCCTCAATTAATTCACATGTCTCACAACGGGGGTCTCCACAGTTGGTTACTTGCATCGTTTCTTTTCCAAATGTGAATCTTGCTTTGTTAGAAGTCTCTTGAGGTTAGGTGGTTGTCTTCGGCTGTTGATAATTTATGATTTTTCAATTATTCATTGGAGATTTGGTGATTCATATTTAATTGGGAGATGTTTGGTCGAATGCAGGATGTGGTTTCTAGGATTGTGGGTAGCTACAAATGGAATATTTGTCTTTGTATTTTTTTTTTGCACAACTAACCTGAGTGTTTCCCCATAAAGTAGAGATCAGGATTTTCTTTGCTTTTGTTATGGCATGTTGAATCAATTTGTTGGAGTATTTTTATTTTCTGAAGGAATATATTAAGTTTAGCCAGTCGTTTCTCTCATTTAGTAGCATCTGTGACTATTGAGCATAAGCACCTTGCCATATTAAATGGTATGTTCCTTTTTGTATGGGAAGGGTGGCAAGATCTAAAATCTACATATTGGTGTGTGTCTATGTTTGTGTAGTGAAGGTAAGTTGTAACTGTCTCATTTTCTTTAATTACCAGAATAACCAGAAAGGGAGTTCCTTTTCATTCATTTCCATAGTGAATTGGATTAAGACATGGATGCTATTTATTAATTTAAGTAATTTTGTAAGGTCCTCTTTACTTCAGTTCTAAAATATGAAGCAGTCATCTAAGAATCTTTTCCAGTTTCCCATAAGATAAGATTTGGAAATGGTCAAAAGTAGTTCTGGATAGGGTGTAGATTTTTCTTCTAGGTATCTCATTACTAGAGTGGCAAATGTTGGTGTCACTTTTGTCCCCATCACAGTGCCTTGTATTTGTAGATAATATTGGTTATCAGAGAAGAAGTAATTTTCCAGTACTATCTGTAAACCTTCAAGTATAAATTCTTTTGAGAATTACTTCTGAATTCTTTGTAGGTGTTAGTTTATCCAGAATTCAACTACTTCTAGTCCATATATATGGGGGATATTTCTGTAGAGACTAGTTGCATCAAAGCTAACAAGTACTATCTCTTTATCTACCCTTTCTGGTATATGGGTTAATCTGCATAAAGGTTTTAAAATTATATCAAGAAAGTTGCTTAATCTTTGGGTGCTGGATGCTGGTCCTGCAACAATCAGATGCAATTTGAGATCAGTTGTTTTGGGAATCTTTACATATAGAGTATGGAGTGAGCTACTGTTGATATCTTTGGATTTATGGACTTTAGGAAGTCCATAAATGTTACGTGTTTTCACATTAAAATTAGTGAGCCAGAAACTACAGCCTAGAAGAAGAGCCTCATCTTGGAAGATCTGTAGAGCTTGACAAGAAAGTCCTGCAAACCATGGTGGAACAAAATCCCATCATAACTGTTGAGGAACTAGCAGAGAAACTTGGATTTGGTCATTCAATAATTCATCAACACCTGTGTGCCATTGAAAAAGTCAGCAAATTGGGTCAATGAATTTTTCACAACTTTTCTGAGTTTAATCACATTCAGAGAGTGAATGTGTGGTCTTCTCTGCTGTCACATCTCGTAAATGAACCTTTTACAGACTGAACAGTGACTGATGATGAGAAATGGGCTCTCTATAAAAATGTGAAGTGGCAAAGGCAGTGGGTAGGGAAAGGAGGAACACCAGAACCCCAGGCTAAAGAAGGTCTTCACCCATGTAAGGTGCTATCTCTTTGGTGGGATATGAAAGGTTTAGTCCACTTTGAACTTTTAAACTCAAACCAAATGAGAACAAGGAAGATCTACTGCGAGCAGCTTGAGTGGCTTAAGTAAGCACTTGAAGAAAAACAACCATCTTTGGTTTCAAGACGAAAGGTGTTCTTCCATCAGGATAATACTTGGCCATATTCAGTGAGGATGACATTCCAAAGGCTGGAGCAGTTTGAATGGCAAATGATGTCCCACCCACCGTATTCACCAGACATTGCCCCAACTAATTATCATTGAGTTCGAGCGAGATCGTTGCCAGTGCCCCTGAACTGGCTCTTGTGTGGGGCCGTCGTAGGATTTTTGAGCGAGATCGTTGCCGGTGCCCCTGGACTGGCTCATGTGCGGGCGACACACGAAATCTTTCGAGCGAGATCGTTGCCAGTGCCCCTGGACTGGCTCATGTGCAGGCGACACATGAAATGCAACATTTTGGGCGTGACCGTTGCCAGTGCCGCCTGGCTGGCCTTCGTGGGATTTTCGAGCGAGATCGTTGCCAGTGCCCCTGGACTGGCTCATGTGCGGGCGACACATGAAATCTTTCGAGTGAGATCGTTGCCAGTGCCCCTAGACTGGCTCTTGTGCGGGTGACACAAGAAATTTTTCGAGCGAGACCGTTGCCAGTGCCCCTGGACTAGCTCTTGTGCGGGGCCGTCGTAGGATTTTCGAGCGAGATCGTTGCCAGTGCCCCTGGATTGGCTCATGTGCGGGCGACACATGAAATCTTTCGAGCGAGATCGTTGCCAGTGCCCCTGAACTGGCTCTTGTGCGGGGCCGTCGGAGGATTTTCGAGCGAGATCCTTGCCGGTGCCCCTGGACTGGCTCATGTGCGGGCGACACATGAAATCTTTCGAGCGAGATCGTTGCCAGTGCCCCTGAACTGGCTCTTGTGTGGGGCCGTCGTAGGATTTTTGAGCGAGATCGTTGCCGGTGCCCCTGGACTGGCTCATGTGCGGGCGACACATGAAATGCAACATTTTGGGCGTGTCCGTTGCCAGTGCCGCCTGGCTGGCCTTCGTGGGATTTTCGAGCGAGATCGTTGCCGGTGCCCCTGGACTGGCTCCTGTGAGGGTGAGATCGTTGCATGTGCCTCCTGGACTGGCTCATATGCGGGCAACAAATGAAAGCTTTCGAGCGAGATCGTTGCCTGTGCCCCTGGGCTGGCTCCTGTGCGGGTGACACATAAAATTTTTCGAGCGAGATCGTTGGCAGTGACCCTGAACTGGCTCTTGTGCGGGGCCGTCGTAGGATTTTCGAGCGAGATCATTGCCAGTGCCCCTGGACTGGCTCTTGTGCGGGTGACACATGAAATGCACCGTTTTGAGCGTGGCCGTTGCCAGTACCGCCTGACTGGCCTTCGTGTGGGTGACACGTAAAAGCACCCACTACACTCTCTGAGTGGTTGGCGTTAGGAAGGGCATCCAGCTGTAGAAACTCTGCCAAATCAGATTGGAGCCTGGTGTAGCCATCTGGTTTCACCAGTCCTCAGTCAAATCGTCCAACCCATGCTAGCATGGAAAGCGGAAGTTAAACGACGACGACATTTGCAGTCTTCAAAATCATTTGGTTGGAAAAAATATGAATTCTCTTGACAAGGTCAGAACAGTACTGGAGGAGTATTTTTTGTCATGGGGAAGTGAAATTTGGAAGGGAGGCTTTGCAAGTCTACCAGATAGATGGAAGAGCATTGTAGAAAATGAAGGGGAGTATATTTTAGATTAAAAAAGAACTGTGTGTATCTTAATTTTGAAAAATCAAAGAAGTATTAATAAAATCCGCATTATTTACGAGATGACCCAATATACACACACACACACACACACACACATTTATATTTACAGTGATTGAGCTAAATTTGCGAGATTGCATTAAAGGAAAACTAAAAACTTCTAATCCAAAGAAAATCAAAAACTATAATCTAGATTATGGCTGGGAGATAATACTTTACTCAATGTAAGTGTCCCCAGCCTCCCCCATGGGCTCAACAGAGCTCCAGAACCTGGATACAGTGCCCTTGGGAAGATCTTCAAACATCTCCTTGATCTTGGCCACCAGCTCAGCCTTCGCATTGCAGGCAGAGCAGTTGCTTCTTTCTTAAATGAACCCCATACATAGAAATCCATGGGATTACAAACAGGGGAATTAGGAGGTTGGAAATTGGGGCTGGCGAAGTTGTAGGGAATTCTCTGACAACCATTTCTCATTCCTTCTGGTGGTTTTGTCCAGGAGCCAAGTCTTGTTGCCACACATACAGCCTTCCAGAAGCAACCATCTTCAACCAGGGTTTGACCACAGTCTCCAGCAACTTCACATAGCCATTTAAATTGAGCTTAAATCCCTATTCAAAGATGTTTGTCAGCATGATGTCATGCTCCCTAATGACACACTATTAAAGTTAAGGGAAACTTGGCTTCCATGACGTCCATATCATGTCTTATAGCCTTCACAGTGTTCACAGAGCAGTGAGAAGCAATCATGATATTGGCATTTTCACACCCAGTTTGAATCACCATTATACAGGTAACCCTTTTCCAATATTCAAAAGGCTTCCTGTGCTCTGTGTCAGCTAACTTCTTTTCAACTACAACTTTAATATTTATGCTCCCCAATGCCATTGACTGTTCACCAATACATCAAGCTGTCCCATCAAAAAAGGAGAAATAAAATATTGTCAAATTTGGCCCAAACACCCTGAAACTAGTCTGTAGATGCCAGACCAGCAAGGGGAAGCAGCTGATCTCCCCTGTTCGAAGGTTATAACGGACACTGGTTCATGTGTCACATAGCTAGCTAGAGGCGATGGCAGCATTCGCCCTATTTTGGGGACTGCCATGTTGGCTTGGCGATAACTATTAACAAATATATATATATATATATATATATATATATATATATATATATATATATACATATATATATATATATATATATATATATATATATATAATGATAGCTTAGCTGGTTGAAACTTTGAAGTCACAGTCAACAACATTCTTGTCTAAGAATGATAAATTTGTACCCTACAAAAGTATAAAGTAACCATCAGATTAATGTATAATTGCTTTTATTATAACTGAACATAAAAACAAACATAAGTTTATATATATATATATATATATATATATATATATATATATATATATATATAGTTCAAATTTACAGAAAACAAGATGTAGACAGGTGAAGGAACAACAAGCAGCTGTATTAGTTTGACACTCAGGAAGAATGATAAAGTCTTAGATGTCTCAAGCCTGCACTCTTTGACAGGATGAGTTGAGAGGGGAAAATGATAGAGAGAGAACTAAAAAAAAATAGAAGGAAAAAAATATGTGTAGGAATTAATGAAAACTGGAAACGGATTGAAATGATCAAAAATTGAATCAAACATCTATATATTATAAAATGTATTACATGGAAAGAATCTTCATCAAAAATATAAGGTTTATGTATCATATTTAAGATTTTCAACAACTGCAAAATTTTCCCAAAAAAATTAAGTTTCCAATTATATGGTAACATTTACGTTCTTACAAAATTCATTGGAAAAAATGAATGTATGTAGTTTTTGTTTAATTAATTAGTGAAAGTTATCAAAAGGTGAAATCTTAAGGTAAGCTTGTTTTTGTTGTTTACTTACGTGTCGAGGATTACCATATATCAGGTAAATACAATAACTTAATTTGATATCTTTTGTTATATACAAATAGGCTCTATACCACCACCACCACCCACACACACACACCCACGTAATCTTCAGAAATTCTCTACAATCCTAGTTAGAAGGAATATCTTCCATGAAAATACTTCTGTAAAGACAAATCAATCAATACATATTTAAAATACCTTTTCTTCCCATCCACTCTCCATCACCTCTCTCACTTTCCCTGTCTCCATATATATATATTTGTATATGTAGGTATTGTATGAGTAAATAGATATATGTATGTATGTATATGCATATAAAATTTATATATCCTTCCATCTTTACTAGGATTGTTTTTGTACTTTGAGTATTTCTCGTCACCTCTCCCTGTTCTCTCTCTCTTTCTCTCTCTCTCTCAACCTACTCTGTATATAAATATATGTGTATATGTATACGCAGATAGATAAGGCTGCTTTGTACTCTGAGTATCTCTTCATCTCTCCCTCTCCTCCTCTCACTCAACCTACTTGCCCTCATCCTTCATACACTCTACTCCCAAATCTACTTCTCCCCTCTCATATATTCACTAAACCTCCATTCCCCATTTACCCTCCTCTCTCTTCCTCCTTCCCCCTCCTTTCTCTGTCTTCCATCAGCTCCTACTTCTCAGCCTCCTCTCCCTCCGCTTATTCTCTTTCCCCTCACAAATTCATTTGCTCCCCCCTCTTACCCTTCACTTTCTCTCCACTCTCACCTCCACTTGCTCTCCCCATTTGCCCTTCACTTGTTCTTCTCTCTCACACAAGACCACCACAAATAACAGACCCAGAGTGGTCACCACTGTTGCAAAACTGGCAACCAAACCAGTTCTTCTGATAAATACCAGAGGCCACCTACAAAGCAAAAGTAAGCACATAATTGCATCCATGAGGGATCTTTCTGCATCCAGTCAAGCAATATACATTGCACTTATGGAGATACATCTGTTTGCAGACTTCTACAAGTGCATGAAAGTGTCTGCCTCAGTACACTACAAGATGGAACCACTCTTTGAAGAAGATAACTCACTAACTGCAGACAACCAGAAGGATAAGTGAAGTGCTAAATAAACAATACCAAAGCATCTTCACCTACCCACTGGAGAATATGCAAATAAGCAAACCTGAAGAGTTTTTCAAAACTGAAGATCATCATCATCATCATTGTCGTTTAACGTCCACTTTCCGTGCTGGCATGGGTTGGACGGTTTAACTGAAGACTGGTGAGCCAGAGGCTGCACCAGGCTCAATCTGATTTGGCAAAGTTTCTACAGCTGGATGCCCTTCCTAATGCCAACTACTCCAAGAGTGTAGTGGGTGCTTTCTACATGGGAAAGAGGCAACCATTGATTACATTGACATAAAAGAACAAGGTATAACATCGGCCATTAATGAGGTGAACTCAAACTCAGCAACTGACTGAGAGGGATTTTCAGTTGTTTTTTTAAAGACATCCAAGAAAGCTCTTGCAAAACCACTGCAGATACATTTTCAGAGTTACTTTGCATGTGGTAAGCTTCATAAATTGTTAAGAGAAGGTATAATATGGTCTGTCCATAAAGGAGGAAGCAGAGCAGATGCTAAAAATTACAGGCCTTTCTCTCTGACTCCACATGTTAACAAGGTCATGGAACACTTTGTCAGAAGGTGGCTGATCACATTCCTGGGAGAAAATAACTTGCTCACAAACATACAACACTGCTTCCATCCTGGGAGGAGCTACCTCACACAACTACTACTGAAACAGCAGCTTAACCACTTAAATGTGGATGTCATATATGTTGACTTTGCCAAGGCCTTTGAAAAAGATGATCTTGAGATGACATGTCACAAACTGTATGACCTTGGCATCACTGGAAAACCCAGTGCTGTAAGAATTTGGGTTTCAACAATCTGCAACTGTTCAACATTCTGCTGAACAACCTCAGAGATTTGTGAGGTGTAGATATGGAGGTCTTCAAAGAGAATCAGGATAAATTTTTATCTGAAATACCAAATGAATCCACATTGCTGCAGGAGGCACAAAGCAGAACACCTCCATCCAACTCACTACTTCACCAAAAACAGCACAGAAAAGAAATTCAAACACACTGAAAAGCAATGTTCCAGCATGGCCCCAACTTCTGACTGAAACCAGTAAAAATAAAAAATATACATATATATAACTACACTCTCTGAGTGGTTGGCATTAGGAAGGGCATCCAGCTGTAGAAACTCTGCCAAATCAGATTGGAGCCTGGTGTAGCCATCTAGTTTCACCAGTCCTCAGTCAAATCGTCCAGCCCATGCTAGCATGGAAAGCGGACGTTAAACGATGATGATCACATATGTGCATGTGTGTGTGTATATATGTGCATGTGTACGTATTTATAAATGTGCATATGTGCATGTATATGTGTGTGTGTGTGTATGTGTGTGTGTGTGTGGAAGGAATGTGATGTGTGAATAGAGAAGGTATGCAGTACTTGTCCAGACAAAAACGATAATAATAATTATTAAAGATAAAATGTAAATGATTTCGAACTCATTATAAAAATACTAATTTAATGCATGGATTTCAATGTATAATTCAGTAAGTGGCTATTTTCTTTAATGTCAGACCAGCACAATATCTGCTTCCTTTCAAGTTCAATGAATACACTAATTAATGCCATTAATCACACATGCCATGATTTCAGTTGCATAATACATAAAATGTAGTTGAAACGTAGGCAGAAATTAAAACTGCTTTTATTATGTGTCATTATAGAGTGAGAAGAGAGGGGGGGAGAGAGGGAGATAGGGAGACAGAGAGAGAGTATGTGTTTGTTTGCTTCATTGCTCAGGTGTTTGCCTCAATTGACTAAAGTGATTGTATCAGACGTTATTTCATGTGTAAAATAACAATAATGAACATATTACTACAGTAAATTAAATTTTGGGTAAGTTTAGAAAAGAGAGAAAAGTAAACACATTAAGAAGGAGTTTGGGGACCTAACTTGTTCTGGTTTAACACCACCACTTTTTTTGTGTTTGGTATGGAAAACCAAGTCTTCCCTCTGTCACAAGCATTCATTCCGTGTCTCAGGCCTAAGAATAACATCTCACCACTGACAATGATTTCCCTAACACATCTGACTAAGATGTAAAAATATAAAAGGCCTTCTGGCTTAGCTATTTGCAACTGTGAAATGAAAGAGAAATGAGTTAACATATGGTGACATATGATAAATTTATGTAAATTTTGATAGTGTAAGATAAGTGAAATGATATAAATTCATGCTAGGTAATTAAAATCCATGTAATTTGTGTTGGCAATAGGTTACAAAGCTTACTAAGGGAATTGCAATGATAAGAACAAGGCTTTGATTATGGAAATGGCTGTTGTTCTCTTCTTTTCTTCTTCTTATTATAATTATAATTATAATTATAATTATTAGGGCCATGAGCTGGCACAGTTGTTACTGCATTGGACAAAATGTTTAGCAGCGTTTCTTCTTGTTTTACATTTGAAATTCAAACTCTGCTTAGATAGACTTTGCCTTTCTACCTTTCAGGGCTGATAAAGTGCCAGTAGTTGAATACTAGGGTTGATGAAATTGACTAGCTCCCCTCTCCTCAAATTTCAGGCTTTGTACCTATAGTAGAAAGGATGATGAGAATGATTATTATTATTATTATTATTATTATTATTATTAAGGCAGCAACCTGGCAGAATAGAAGTGTTAGCATGCCCAGCAAAATGCTTAGTAGCATTTCAGGCCTTGTGGTGCTTTTAGTAGAAAGGATTATTATTATGTTTGGCTTTTGTTTTGTATTGTTCACCCAGAGACCTCAAGAGACAAGTCAGAGGTTCAAGTCAGTATTATGACTATTATTATCATCATCATCATCATCATCATCATTATTTAAGGTGACAAACAAGCTGAATCAGTCCCGTGTCATACAAAATACTTTCTGCCCTGAGTTCAAATCCCACCACAGTCATCATTGTCTTTCATCCTTTCATGGTTGCTAAATTAAATATCCATTGAGTACCAGGAACAATGTAATCAACTTAACCCCTCTTCTAAAAATTGCTTGCCTTGCACAATCAGCAGATTGCTATTATCATTATTAGGCTGCGGGCTGGCTGAATTGTTTGCATGATGGGAAAAATGCTTGGCGGCATTTCATTCATTCCTACATTCTGAGTTCAAATTCCACCCAAGTTGACTTTGCCTTTCATCTTTTCAGAGTCGATGAAATAAGCTCCAGTTATGCACTGCGGTCGATATAATCGATTAACCCACCAACTTTCAGGCCTTGTGTCTATAGCAGAAAAGATTATTATTATTATTATTATTATTATTATTATTATTATTATTATTATTAAAACATAAGAAGTGTGTGATGTGATTTGTAATAGAAATTGACTGTGTTCATTGAATTGAAGGAACTGAAAGAATCCTTTCAATTCATTTGATTCAATAAACAGAGTCGATCTCTATTACAAATCATTTCACACTCTTTGCATTTTTCTATTTTCCTTTGTAAAGAAATGTGTCAATCTTCATAAATTATCATTGTTATTATTATTAGTAGTATTGATTTGACTTTATGTGGGTACCTGTAACCTTAGGTGTCCACAAGATTTCAGTAGCCTTTCAAATGCTTAAAGCCTTCCTGATAATCATTCCTCTCCCTAAGATGCAAACTTTCTGTAAAAGCTCCACAGGACATTCAATACCAATCTCCTCAACCATTTGTCAATTCTTTATTATTATTATTATTGTTGTTGTTGTTGTTGTTGTTGTTGTTGTTGGCTCTTGTGCGGGTGGCACATGAGATGCACCATTTTGAGCGTGGCCGTTGCCAGTACTGCCTGACTGGCTCCCGTAGGATTTTCGAGCGAAATCGTTGCCAGTGCCCCTGGACTGGCTTGTGCGGGTGGCACATAAAAGACACCATTTCGAGCGGGGCCGTTTTCGTGCGAGTGACACGTAAAAGCACCCACTGCACTCACTGAGTGGTTGGCTTTAGGAAGGGCATCCAGCTGTAGAAACTCTGCCAAATTAGATTGGAGCCTGGTGTTGCCATCTGGTTTCACCAGTCCTCAGTCAAATCGTCCAACCCATGCAGGCATGGAAAGCGGACGTTAAACGATGATGATGATGATGATGATGATGATTTTTATTATTATTGTTATTATCATTATGATTATTATTCAGTAGTTTTATTTTTATAGCGTGCTTTCACTTCACTACCGAGCGCAGCTCTGTGTGCCTTGGGTATGTGCTGTGGTTTGCTGTGGTTTGCTGTGGTGCTCTTATGGTTACTGTATTGAAAGTGTTTTGCGTAGGATGTGTGCAGTGCCCAGTAGTGCAATTTTCTGTATGTTATATATATTTGTAAGTCCTGGTGTTTCTGTTATGTATTTGTCTGAATATTTATTATTATTATTATTATTATTATTATTATTATTATTATTATTATTTAAAGAAGGGCAAAGAACTTGTAGAAATAGTAAGGTGCCTTACAAAATATGGATTTTGTTTTATACGGATATACACATATACATATATCTATGTACACACAATACATACAAATACAAATATATACACAGTGGTATCAAAACATTCTCAGACTAGTTCTGTAGTGTGCCAATAGATGACAGCACATGGTTGTGAGCACCATGAGAGCTAGAAGTGACTTTCATGAGGCAGTGTATTGAGTGACATTGCTGTGTTTACTTCACAAGTTGTGAAATTTGTGTTTTTGTGATCAAGTGTATGCTGTTGTCTGCGATTCTGTCATGGACAGGAAGTTGGAAGAAAGAGCCAACATGAAATTTTGCATTAAACTTGGGAAGTCTGCTACAGAGACATTGGCAATGGGGCAATGGGTCTTATGCAATGTTTCAAGTGACATGGGTGCTTAAAAAGTGGAAGAATGTCCTTGGAAGATGATGAGCAATCTGGAAGACTTGCCATGAACATCACCCCCAGAAATATGGTATTGTGCATCAAAGCCAGACTGTCATTCAAGAGTTTTATTATGATATTTGAAATATTTGAGGAAGGACATTTGGCAACATCAACGGGATCTGTGGAACACACAGAATTGGGTTCTTCATGACAACAATACACCCTGTTACCTAGCTTTCCTCATTCATGAGTTTCTTGACAAAAACATAGTATCGCTTCTGTACCCCTCCCTATTCACCAGATTTAGCATCTGCAGACTTCCATCTCTTCTCCAAAATGAAAAGGCAGCTCAAAACTCACCATTTTAACACTGTTGCTGAGATCAAGAGCAAATCACAGAAGCTCCTCAACTTGCTTATGGAAAACAGCTTCCAGACTGGATTCCAAAAATAGCAGGAATGTTGGAATTGGTGTAATGCTACACAAGGTGACTATTTCAAAGGAGATGATGTTAAAACTTAGGTAAATGAGTTTTTATTAAACATAACTTGTCCAGGAACTTTTTGATACCACCTCATATATGAGGACAGGGTAAGTGAAGGAAAAAGGTGACCAAAAGAGGTAGGAAAGAAAAGATATTTTAAATGTGGAATTCTGTTGCATTTCGCTACGTTTTACTTCCAAATTCCACTAAAGTCAGCTTTTGTCTTTTGTCCACCAGGAGATGAGAAAATAAACACCTCTCAAAAGCTTTTAAAATGTTCTTTTTACATTCTGTAGAACTTCAATTCTTTGCCTGCCCAAAGTATTCTCTTAAGTTTGTTTTAACCCTTTAGCATTCACATTATTCTCTCAAAAGTAATGCTTGTTTATTTACACTATTTTGAATTAATCATGCATTATGTTGTAGCTTTTAGATTTTGAAGAGGTATCTATTAATTTTTAGAACGATAATGCAGGGTTCATGTGGGAGGCCAGATCAGGCCAATTCGAACATAAAACATGTACAATATTTTGGCCAGATATGGCCGGTTTAAATGCTAATGGGTTAAACATTCATACTTGTTTTCAGACTTTTTAGTTAGCTCTTGTTTCATATTTTCTGAGTAATATAAAGCTTTCCTTTCATAAGTCTCATGTTACTCTAGTGGTTGAAAAAGAAATTGTGGATATGCACCATATATGATACATGAACACCAGTGAAATATGTGCTGTGTATCAGATGTAATATATATGTATATATGTATGTGTGTATATATATATATATATATATATATATATATATATACATATATATATATATATATATATATATATATATATATATATATATATATATATATATATATATATATATACATATATATATATATATATATATATATATATATATATATATATATACAGAATTTAGATTCGAGGTGAATATGGTACACAAGCTTAGGCACCAGCATTAAGTATGGTATTATCCATATAACTCCAAAATAAGGTGATTAAAATCAAATTAAGCAACAAGGATATCCAAAGTTAATGCAGTACGATCGTTTCATGCGACTCCATTTATTTAAGCAATGTGAACATTATATCAAATGTAAAATGCAGAGCAATCCTCAGCTGCACAAAGAAATAGAAATTTACTGAAATTTCATTTCAACAGAAGGACATATTTTTATAACTACATTTAAACTCTCCAAGTAGAAAGGAAGAATACAAAAAAAAACATTTTGACTTAGCCAGACCATACAGGCTAGTAATTAATTCTAAGAATTAATTACTAGCCTGTAGAATTAATTACTAGCCTGGCTAAATCAAAATGGTTTTTTGTATTCTTCCTTTCTACTTGGAGAGTTTAGATGTAGTTATAAAAATATGTCTTTCTGTTGAAATGAAATTTCAGTAAATTTCTATATCTTTGTGCCACTGAAGATCGCTCTGCATTTTACATTTAATGTAATGTTCACATTGCTTAAATAAATGGAGTCGCATGAAACGATCGTACTGCATTAACTTTGGATATCCTTGTTGCTTATTTTGATTATATATATATATATATAATATTTTTATTTGTGTTGTTAAATGTTTTAATTCGGTCTGTTTTCTTCGCATACTGTTTTTCTCTGTTATATTGGTGCGCTACAGTGGATTATTTAAGACTTGGCTCTTATTTCTAGCAGGTAGATGCTCATTAAGCATCATTACGATATTTCATAGCTCGATAAAGCTATCATAACTGCGTTCCACCAATGCTACTACTGGTGATATCATCAAATTTTGAATTTATCCACAGATGATATGAACAGTAGTGACATCTAACTTCAAATCTCAGTGTTTGAATATTTCATTTATATATATATATATATATATATGTGTGTGTGTGTGTGTAGGACAGGTAAAGATTTAAAGCATGTTCTGATGTTGATGGAGATGTACACCATAACACCGTAACACTTTCAAGTCAGGGAAGGGAAAGATTTTTCAATGCCTTATAGTGCTACTGGGTGACATGGATATGAAGTGAGTGTGCATGGATGCATGCATGTGTGAATATAAATTCCTGGCTGGAGTTTTGTCC